>NC_056728.1:975950705-976134680 GCF_019279795.1 Protopterus annectens | reverse complement strand
AAGAAGGTGTAGAGTGGGATGCCTAGGTACAGACAGAAAAAAGAGAGAATAAGGGGGTTAGAAGGAGTATTTGCTACAATGCTAGGTAGAGAAGAAAAGGCTTTTGAGAAGGGTAAGGCTGCTGGCAAACCTGTTTGGGAGGCTTAAGTATCTAAAAATAGATCATTTCAGCCATTAGATAACAGTTTGTGTATGCCACTATCAATACATACTTTCTTGTTTTCAGTAACAAAGTATCTCTTTGGGAGCTGTTAGAGTTTTCCTTGTTTTCCCTATCATTTATTGGAGTCCAGTTGGGAGATAGCAGGTATTTTGTGCAGGGACAGACTGTAACACTGGTTGAGTATTTCTTGTTTTCAGTAACAAAGTATCTCTTTGGGAGCTGTTAGAGTTTTCCTTGTTTTCCTATCATTTATTGGAGTCCAGTTGGGAGATAGCAGGTATTTTGTGCAGGGACAGACTGTAACACTGGTTGAGTATTTCTTGTTTTCAGTAACAAAGTATCTCTTTGGGAGCTGTTAGAGTTTTCCTTGTTTTCCCTATCATTTATTGGAGTCCAGTTGGGAGATAGCAGGTATTTTGTGCAGGGACAGACTGTAACACTGGTTGAGTATTTCTTGTTTTCAGTAACAAAGTATCTCTTTGGGAGCTGTTAGAGTTTTCCTTGTTTTCCCTATCATTTATTGGAGTCCAGTTGGGAGATAGCAGGTATTTTGTGCAGGGACAGACTGTAACACTGGTTGAGTATTTCTTGTTTTCAGTAACAAAGTATCTCTTTGGGAGCTGTTAGAGTTTTCCTTGTTTTCCCTATCATTTATTGGAGTCCAGTTGGGAGATAGCAGGTATTTTGTGCAGGGACAGACTGTAACACTGGTTGAGTATCAGTGTCCAGCTCCAGAGCAGGGAGTGCAGCAGCCAGAGGAAGGGTAACAGAAAGAAAAACTGGAGTTTGTGGAGTGTGCCATGTGACCTACAGCAGTACACACTTAGAATACTACAAGCATTACTCCTGCTCAACAATACATCGCTACAAGTTAGCTATTTCCACTATATGCATTGATTACACTGTAATTCTTACAGTACAGATACTACATTCACAAACATACTACATGTTATACACACGGTCTTAGTAATCGGAGGTGTTATTAACTAGTGTACTACTCATTTTCGGTTTGTCTTTCTGTGTTTTGTACTGTCCTACAGGTAGATACAGATGGTTTGAATGTGTGACAAGGCAACCTTTTATAGCTACAGATCAGTAACATGTGCTATCCCGATGGCCAATTGGTGTTCCTAAGTAGCTAATTACATGCACATCAGCTGTGCTGCTACTGCCTTAGCCAATACCACGGCTACAGTGGAGTATAATTGAGTACTCCACTTGGGAGTTGTCCCTTTGCCTTACTTGTGATGAAGACAGCGTGGAGGTTTTTTTGGAATCCATTGCAGCAGTTGTATTGAGATGAACAGTAATATATTGTGTGTAATGCCTAGAGGATTTGGTCTAAATGTGAGTACTGCTGTTATATTTCTGAACATTGCTACTTGTGCAGGGTTTGTCTGTACCTAATACTTCTGCATATGTGTCAGTCTGGCCAGGTTGTTTGATCAGCTCAAGGCTGCATAGCTATGCATATAATGTTAGGGGTTTTACAGTGTGCTTACTAGACATATTTAGTTTGGTGTTACTGTGTATCATACTGTGCTTATAATCAGTACTCAGTAAAACTTCCTGGTGTACGGACCTTTCAACCCTCTGAAACGGGATTAGTTCATACAAACTCTGTTACATCAGTAGCTGCTCAATTGTATAACGGCAACTATTTCACATAGGGCCATGTTAGTGTGTCGGTGTCCAGGTATGTTAAGGTTTCAGCCAATGTTGTACAGCAGTTGCATAATTGGTTATGGTATGACAGTATGTATTGATGTAATTATTTCGGTTCTGAGGTAGATGCTGGTGGGTGTACATAGCACATGCAGGTGTGTAGGAACCCCTTTTATAGAACATCTATGTGTATGGGTGTTCTTTCCCTATGTGAACACCTATCCTTTAGTGGACTAATACTATGATAAATGCATGCTGATTCATTAAGGCACTATTAAATGCTTCCTGTATAGCATGCAGGTACTGTTAGTCCTTGAATCCTTTTGGCAATACATCGCAATGTAATAAAGATTTGCAAAATGAAAGCTGTCTGTGTAATTCTGTGATGGATATTTGCAGTCAATGCAGTTGTGTTGGTGACTGTGTCCATAGAACATATTTGTAATAGCATATTGGCATATACTCTTCCTATGTTATGTTCATATTGTTTGGGGGGGGGGCAAATGTATGATTGCTATGGTTCATGTTAAACTCAGATATGACCACTTCAGATGCTGTCTACAGACATGTATGTATGTGTGTGTGTGTGTGTGTGTGTGTGTGTGTGTGTGTGTGTGTGTGTGTGTGTGTGTGTATATATATATATATATATATATATATATATGTATATAGATATATACATTATTGCATACGTTTATCTGTACCTCCATAGATGTGTAGATGTTTCTAACCTATCTATATATCTACATATATATGTAGACCTGTATATATCGACATCTCTCTCTCTCTCTCTAAATATATATATATATATATATATATATATATATATATATATATATGAGTGTATGCCTATAACTGGGTACATGGCAGGTTTTCAACACATTCCTCCCTTTTGTGTTTTAACCTGTCTGCATACACATCTGGGATAGGTACATCCCAGGTAGCTTAGTGTTAGGTTAATTGGAGGATGGAGTACATGGTTGCGGGTTCTACTCCTGGAAGGTGTTATTATTTTACCTCTCAGAGTAGGTACCGGTAGTGAAAGTGTGAATAATGCACATTTATGTGGTTGTGAGCAGGTTTGCCCGTGGTCTGCACGATGTTAAGCAAAGGTCAAACGTGTGAAGCGCTTCTCCGTTTACCATGTAGTAGCGCCGCTTACTGTCCCGCAAGCATGTGGAAACCTGCTTACAACTGCTTAAGAGTGCTTTAATCCACCTGCATCCAAAAGCCCTTATTCTGGCCAACAAAATAACCTAACAGCCCTTGCACCCAGGATCATGAACACCACAGTCACTGACCTTACCACTACGGCATCTGAGATATGCACGAATGTTATGGTGTTTAGAATGTACATTGTACTACAGATATTCCTCACTACTGACAACATATGTGACAATCATTTGGTGTACATATGTCTGATACATGCTAATGTTCATATGTTTGTGAAAGTAGGTGTTGCAATGTGACATGACAGGGTGTATTATGAATGAGTAAGGTTCTTGCTTTGTGTCCTTTTTGTATTGACCCCATACTTCATGTATGCCCCTTCAGTTCACTTATTGGACATCCCACCCAGGCCCTCCTTGAGGCATGATTGCATTACCCATCATTTCTCCCCCACCCCAGTCTTCACATACACAACAACCACCCCTTCTGTGGTGACTTAGGTTAATATTAATTGTTATGATACCAGAGCTGCATGTGTTTTGTGTACACTCCAATTTCTTTGGAGTGCTTCTGTATCATGAAGTGTATTCATAGATGCTTATATATATGGCTATTGCTGTAACTGTCCAATATATATATATATATATATGTATATATATATATATATATATATATATATATATATATATATATATATATATATATATATATATATATATATGTGTGTGTGTGTGTGTGTGCAGACATCACTGACATATATGTATATATATATATATATATATATATATAGATAGATATATAGATATAGATATAGATAGATATATATAGATATAGATATATTTCATATTAGTTTGTAACAGTAATACAGCTGTAGACTGGAATGTGTTGGTTCACAAACTACAGTACATTACAATGTACTGTACATATGTTCACAAGGCTACTATCCCATTTGTGATCATTACAGTGAAATGCATATGGTATAAGGTGTAGTCTCAGGACCATGAAAGATGTGTACACCTCAGATGGCTTAGTGGTACGTCCCATGCCTATAGTGTGCATGGTCCAGGGTTCGACACCCGTGATGCTTTACAAATATTTTTACTGCAGAGACAGGCTAATTTACCCAGTTGTAAGCATGTTTAACAGTGTTTGTGTGACATTATAACAGCGGTTTAAATAGTTAAACAAACGTTGTGACGTATAACCTGTGCGAGCAAACACGGCCACATCCGCTAACTACTCCGGATATATACCTGTCAGTGACATAACATCTCACTATGTGCTGTCAAGGCATTACATTCTCTGTTGACTGTACTCTCCTGCACACATGGGTTTATATGGATGATTCAAATGTTTATTATACAGACCATTACTGCCTATATCTGCAAGCTGTGGTTAATGTATACTTTTGCACATGATAAACATCCCTGCCTTTATCAGGATTGTAACCGCGAATGCACAGATACTATGCAGATGCTGTAACCATTACACTGTTGACATTAACGTTGCTTCCGCCTATTTCCTATTTAGATGATTTCTATGTGTAAACTAGGCTAAGCAAAGGGCGGAGGCCCCCGAACTCACTGAGCTTCATGTACTCTTGAAATAACAACATATAACAAATGTACTGTGAGACAATACATTACATTCCTAACTACATTAGGCATCGCCCCTCACTGACACACTTCAAGGAAACCTTGTTGTGTGAATGGGTAACAGAATATACACCCCTGAGATCATGCGTCCCAGAACCATACAACCAGGGGGTGGGGGAGCTTGTCCAGTTTGATAGCTGCAAGACCTGTTGGGGGAATTGAATGGTGTTGAATTGCCACATTAACATGCCCTTTTTAGATCACTAAGTTCCCCTATCACCCTCCACAACCCCAGTCTTCCACAGCTTCCTGCAACTCTGCCTGGAATTGCTTCATTGGCTATGCTTGACAGAGGCTCAATTACTTCATCAATGGTGCGGGGAAGGCCAACACACTGTTGCTATGCTTCTAATTGCTCTTGGGCAGATAGTAAGCTATCTGTGCACCTCTAATGTGCCGGCCATCACAGCCATAATATGCAAATAAACAGACCTTCAGATCACAATATGCAGTGTGAACTCACCATGTAGTCAGGAAACAGTTAAGTACAGCACGAACATACAGAACACTGATACTTAGTCACTCCAAATGCCTATCTTGGAAGCTAGAAGACTTGTATAAGGTTAAGGATTTCTATTGCTTACCACTAGGTTACCTACAGGGGAGATGACAATCAAGCACAGATGGGGAACATGCATGCAATGATACCATACCAGCCTATGTGTCTGCCTTACACTTTGGAATACTGGCCTAGGCTATGGGCGCCCCCATGGTGCCTTATTTAGGAGAGTCCCAAAGGTGAATACCAACTCCATAAACAGCACAATAGCAGATTCAATGTGGTTTATGCTACTCAACACCAGGGGTTGAGATCACAACATGCATGCATGGACTGACAGACATGTAGGGGCTGTATCCATATTCATCAGGGATACCTACACCTCCAGGTTAGTGGGGCAGCATGATACCTCTATGATCATCCATGTGCAGCTAACATCAGCCACAACAACAATGTTGAATGTGGCCTGCTACGGATCACCCTCCATGACCCAGAACCTCCACTCCACCTACCTGGAGACAGTGGAGAACACAACAGTCCTAACACACACCCTGGCATTAGTCAATGTCAACTACCATACCATTAACTGGGACACATACTCCAGTACTCACTTCCGGGACCAGCTCTTCCTGGAATGTATCACCTCATATGCCCTGTATCAGGTGGTAACCTCCCTAATGTGGGGTGGAAGCTATTAGATGTGGTCATCACCAACATGGGCAACAGGTGCACCACAGTGGAGGTTTACCGGTCACTGGTTAGATCTGACCATGAACTATTCACTGTTTCCACACCCTAGCATCTCCCCCACCCACGGATACCACAGTTTCCTACACCTTTCCTACAGCTAAATGTACACTACTAGTGACAGGGTGGGGGGTTTCACAGCCCCCACACTAAGGGGAAACACTGCTCCAGTTACAAACAGATTTACAAATGCAGTCTATAAGCACCTACACGGATATATGGATCATGCCATCACTGGTAAACCAAGACTCACTCCTCTTAGACAAGGACACCGGTCTGGTGGACCTCTGCAATAAACAGGCTATACTACAGATGTAGGACATTGTTCCAGACACACAGCAAATCCCACGAAGGGTTAACATCCGTGACCACTATTAATATGATACGTAGGTCCCTCATGACATCATCCAAGGCTAACATCAGCAGGAGAATATGCAAGGATTTGCAAGATAACCACAAAGCCTTCTTTGGCTATGTCAAGGATCTATGTGCTGACACACATATTTGCACTGTGCCAGTGAAATATAGCACAAAATATGCTGACCCTACTGATATCGCCAACATCCTTGCAGATACATGCAGTGCATACTTCACCCCCTAAAGAGCCCACAACACTACCCGTAAGGTACAGTATCCCAACCATCAGAAATACACAGGTAGAAATGGCCCTCTCTAATAGCAGAACACAGCATCAGTGGAGGCAGATGTTGACCCAGACTGCATCTTGCAAACTGTACATGACAACCTGCCCCCCCACCTAATTATGCATTCCTACCTCAGCCTCTCCACAGGCTACATGCCCATACAATGGCACGTGGCAACAGTTATTCCACTCCATCACGGGGAAATCACAACTGACCATGGTAACTACCACCCCATAAGCCTGACTAGCCTGGTCTGCAATGGTATGGTTTGCATCTTCATGGCACTCATTAACAATGACATTGGTAACTTTCGGACACGTGACCCAACCCAGGTCAGCTTGGTTGACTGCACTTCATGCCTATTGAACCTGTTTTACATCTTACATACAGTCACCAAGAAGTTAGATGACAGGGGAGGTGGTTCACACATACTACCTGGACCTCACCAAGGCTTTTGACACCATGCCCCACTCAGGTATTATTGATAAACACACCAGCCTGTACATTCACCCATATATCACAGGTTGGGTTGCCAGCAGGCTTACACACACAACCCACATGGTACAACTAGCAGTCTCCAGGACCAACTCTTGAACAGTCATGACTGGTGTCCCACAGGACTCAGTCCTGGGAGCCCTGCTGTTTGGCATATATGTCTCAGATGTAGAGACAAACACAGGTAGACTACGGCAGAACATGTTTGGCAATGACTGCAAACTGGGAGCAATGACTGATAGTCCAGCTGACATGGACATCCCTCAGGGGGCCTCACAGAGAACATCACAGGGTGCCACTGACATGGCCTCCAGCCAAGTGCCACTCACTGCATGGTCATTCCATTGTGGAATTGGCACCCACATATTAACACATGAGTGGCAGCCACTTTAATACAGATGAGGTAATGGGGTATCTGGGGACTAAGGTAGATAGTGATCTCCCCTGTGACAATCATATCACCACAGTAGTTAGGACATCCTTCTATGTAGGCCATCTGACTACTAAAGGATTCCCATCTAGACATACTGGCGTTATAGTGCCCCTTTACTCATCACTCATCAGTCCCATCATAGGGTATAATAATCCATGTGGGCTGTACCTCAGACTACATGTCCAACAGCTGGGGTTCCACGAATGTACATCACCAAAGGGAATACTGGCCTCCAACATATGGCATATGCAGCCAGACTGGATACACTCCTGCTTTACTCAGCAGCATCTCGTTTACCCAGAGATGATCTCCACTGACCTACACAGCCATGTCAAACTCTGGCTTGATGGATATGCTCCACCTATGGGAATCCATGTCACAGTGAGCCATACACTGCAGTGAGCTGACTTTGCCACAACAATAACCGGAAGATGCTGGAGGGACAGCTTCCTGTCACAGACACTCTTTGTACTACAGTGTAATACTTTGGAACAACATCCCTATCTCCATTTTACAGAGCCCCTCACTAACACTCTGCAAGAGAAACCTTGAAGGGTGGATGAGGAATGGTAGATGCACCCCAGAGATCCCGCCATTGGCTCTGCTCCACAAAGGGATGGTTAATGACTCAATGGGGTGGCAAACACTGACACATTTTGGCTGGCCTTATGAATGGCCTCTGGCAGTTGGCCAAGTATGAATCTATACATACAGTATCTGCATATGCTGTTTACTGTTCAGGTGTTGACTTACCTTGTGCCACTGGCTGTTGTGTGTGCAATAGTTGAGGGCTGCCTATGTTGGATGCACACAGTAGACTGCCTATGCATGACAATTTACAGGTAGTCTTGTGTGTGTGCCACCCATTTTTACTGTGTGTGCAGGTGGAGAAAGGTGTCAGTCCCTAGGTGCCTACACTGTCAGTGTGTGTGCTATAGGTTTCCTCTTTGCCAAGGCATGGGCATACTGGGCATATCTCCGTCTGCCTACTGGGGCTGTCTCAGGGTGTTTGTGGTCTGAGTACCTCTGTGCCTGTGGGGCCCTTGGCAATGGTGTTGGGCTGTGAGGGCCTTCACCATTCTGTCGCTGCTGCAGCTGTTTCCGCAGGACCATATTGTGTAGCATGGCACACACTATGAAGATGTTGGCATACGTGCCTGGAGAGTACTGCAAGGCTCCACCAGATATGTCCAAGCAACGAAACCGTGATTTCAACATCCCAAACACACGCTCTGTGAGGATTCTGGTTTGTGCGTGTGCCTCATTATGGAGTTCCTGCATGGGTGTGTGTGCATTTCTGATGGGAGTCATCATCCACGGTTTCAGTGTATAGCCAGCATCCCCCACCAGGTGGCCATTTGGGATGTCCCCCCTGGCAAATAACCGATACAGTTGTGAGGCATGCCAGATGTGGGAGTTGTGATAGCTTCCAGGACTGCCAACACACACATCCATGATAATGCCCTGGGCATTGCACATGACCTGGCAGTTGATGGAGGGGTATCCCTTGCGGTTTATGTAGCACCTTCCCTGCTGACCGGGTGGTAACTTGATGTGTATGTGCCTGCAGTCTATTGCACCCAGAACCTCCGGGTATTCTGCCACACGGTAGAAGAGATGCATATTGCTGGCCAACTCCTCCTGCATTTGGCGGTAGTATATATACTCATTGGCATGTGGTAACATGGCATCCAGGAACTGGTGTAGTACCCTGGATGCTGATGCCTGTGAGATCCACATGATATCCCCAGTTGGCCTTTGAAAGGTACCTGTAGCTAGTATTCTCAGGCTTACACATACCTTTGTATCCACTGGAATGGGTTCCCCTCTGTTTGTTCTGGCTGTGAGGCGTGGCTGGCACAGCTGTACAAGTTGCTGTAGGGTGCCCCTGTCCACCCTGTAACTCTCTACTATTTCCAGATCATGTAGCCCTTGGTAGGTTAGCCTGGGTCTGAACACTCTCCTCCTCCTAATGTGCATCATCCTCCACACCACCTTCAGTCTCCAACACATGCTGATGGATCAAAGCTATGGCAGCCCCTAACATGTACATAATAAAAGTTCCCCGTCTGTATACACCACTGGTGCAGAGTGTATGGGAATACACAAATGTATGTGAGGTGCTTTCAAACTTTATAGTATTGTGCTATGGATGCTGCTGATGTAAGTGGGTGTGTATGAACTATTCCAGCTGCTGCATGTCTTAATTATGGGTTTTGCAATGAGTACTGCAAGTGTGGGGCCTTTACTGTGGAGATCTACTTGCCTGCCTTGATTACTCTGTTGCCCTTTAATTCACTTTTAGACCTGGATCCCCTCCCATTATCAGGCATGCATCCACCTGCCATCTTTCTTGTTTTGTACTTTCCCTACCCAGTCATGGTGAATTGTGCCTTGTAGCTGATCTACTGCATATCACCTTTGTTCTGCTTTGACACTTTGCTGTTTTCTTTGCAGTACAGCCCCTCCCCTTTCCTGTTCTGCAGGTAGTTGCTTGCAGCCTTGTTAGCTGTTGTCAATGGCCCACTGTAGGCTCCTAGGTGTTAATTAGTCATTTGTACTCCAATTTCACTGCTGCAGCATTTCCTTATTTCTTTCCTATATCCTTCCTCTTTCAGCTGCAATGCACAACGGGCATACTCGTTTACCGGGTTTACACGCGTTTTCATCTCCTTTCACATGCATACCTTGTGTACTCTCTGCTAAGCATAGCTATGGGCAATTCAACACATCCTTATCCTGCATCTTTGCCTAGCTAGGGGCAGACCGGTTTAGCAATGCTCCAATGTGCTTACAGCAATGGCGACACACCCCTCTCTTGATGTTATTTTTATCTCAAGGGCTCACCCCGGTGTTATAATGCTACACTGTTTTGTGCATCCTTACACCTGTGGGAAATCTGCGATTCACTATTACTCCTCTCATTTGCATGACATTGCCTACTAATTCCTAGCTACTGCGCATAACACTGTCACTGCCCCTTAGCAACCCGTGCGCCATGAATATGGTGTAGCATGCCTGCCATTGACTATTATGGGGAAATTGTGATATGTGTTTCACTGCAGTTTTATTCTATATGTTTATATATTCCTTGTGATCCCCTTTGCGCACCGCTGCCCTGCACTTCCATGTCGAGATAGTGCAACTATATATATTTAATGTTAATTTTATATTTTGTACATATGCCAATGGCTATATATTTAGCCATAGGCATATATTAACATTATAATACATGTGTTTGGTCGGCTGTCATGGCTCCGATTTTATGTTTGCAAAAATGTAAATCATTTTTTTTGGTTTACATTTCTGCATGCTTACACTACGCCTGCACCACTTCCTGAATCACTATATACCTTCATTTGCATGCTACACTGCTGCACATGGGGTGATTAGCATACAGGCACCGGGAGCTGTGCGGGCATAGTGTATGCAGGTAGTGCACATGGAAACAGCTCGTACCTGAATCACTCGGTGGCCATATTTGGTGTTAGATTGCCGATGCTACACCTGCACCTGGCGCAAGCTTCATGAATCCCGGGGTTGGTCTGTATTGTCAGCTTTCAAAGATTGGACCCATTCTACAGGTCCATCTGATCAGTGTTAAATCAAACAAACTTTCTTTTAAGGTCACCTTGTTGTCATTTCTGACTCTACTGTCATCATCATGTTTGAGAACTTGATATTGGTGTGTGATCCCATTAAGGATCCATTTAGTCTGCTCTGTTTACACACACTGAGATTTTTACAGCCAAAGTCTGGGTTTCTAATACTATGACTGGAATGGACCCCATTCCAGTCTGTGTGATTACGTTCATGAAATTAGTATTTCAATCTTTGTTGGCCAGAAGTGCTCTTTGTAGCACCCGCAATGTGCCTAATAAAGATTCCTTCTGCAATTCTTATGGAGTTGCATATATTGGTAACACATGTAAATATGATTGTACAATTTTTTTATAAGCTCTGTTGCTCCACTACTGAAAATGACTGGGTATCTTTCTTCCACATTGCTCCTTTCTGCCTGCAAATCCTGATTGTCTCTGGCACCATACCTCTCAACTGTGCAGATTTTCACAGAATATCCAGATTTTTGCCTCATTTTTGGCCCGTTACTCATAAAATTGTGTTTTCTGGCAAATCATTGCCAAATCATTGAGGACTGAAGTCAGAAAATAGCAGATATTTGAGGTTTAGATTTCAAATCCTTCAGAAAATGTTTACTAATACAAGACCTTTACTATCAACTTTCTAAGTTTTTACGGCTAAATAAGTTGTCCCTATTTTTGGCCTTTTGTCTCCCATTATGGCTTTGTCCAGATTTCTTGGGTCTAAGAGATCTCTATGTTCTGTATGCAAGACCTTCACACCTCTGTGGTAGCGACTGTCATGGAAGGTGCTCCATAGTGACAGGCAGTTGGTGTGAGTCGCCAGTGTTAAGTCTGCATCCTTTCCACAAGATAAGCCATTAAGAACTTGTTTAGGAAGCCACTGAAACACCCTCAACCTAGTTTCATTTCTAATTGCTTTTGACATAAGTGAGGTTTGCCTTGTATAGATATTATATAGTTCTGATCTCATGCTGTTGAAGCCTGCCAGATAAGCAGCTCTTTTTCTGATTAAAGAAGTTTAGAAGCCATTTTATCCAAATGGCTGATCTGTTATGAGAAATGTAAGCATCTGTCATATTTCAAAAGGTATGAGGAAAAAGGCACTAGGAACTAAAGATGGGTGGCACGATGCCTGGGTAATCCTATGGGCTAGGCTTGTAAAGGCTCCAGGGCCATTAGCCTAGTACACACCTATGAAACTATGAACCTATAAGATCATTTTGTGGTCTGACCTTACCAGAGAAGACATTACACCAACCCTGTTTGGTGTAATGACAATCTGGCCCATGGAGTTTGTGTTTACAAAATCCAGGAATCTTTTTGCTTGTACATTTTATGTCATACACGATTCCCATTTAATAGTGGGGTAATTAAAGTCACCCATGAATATGGTACTGGGTTGGATGGTGAGTATTTCCAATAAGTTTAAATACATGGTATGGGTTTCCTTGGTCATAGGGAGGGACATATAGCTTTCAAGGAAGTGGTACTGGATTTTGCCTATGGTGATTTGAATGTGGAGATGCTCAAGTACATTGTCCTGTTTGACCAGCCTTGTGGTACATTTATTTTTGATGTAAATCGAGACACCTCCACCTTTAGTCCCTGTCCATGTAGTAGCTAGTCTAAACGTTTGGAAGGTATTATAGCCTTGCACCATCTGCATGCTCTGCATGGCTTTAAACCATGTCTCAGTGACCACACAGACATCAGCATTCTCTTTGATGAGGAGAACTTGTAAAGAGTGGAGGTTTTTGTTTAGACTCCTAGCATTGAGCCATAACAGCTTTACATTTTCTTGGTTTTGATTTGCTATGTTGGAAGTACTTTCAGTTTGGCATTGCCTAAAAAAATAACTATGAGGGAGGACAATGTTTTAGTGAATATTCGGAAACCTAGAGAGGAAAAGTGCAGACCTGTTCATATTATGGCATCATCCTTGGAGAAGGTAAAATTCTGCTCAATGCCATACTCATACCTGCCTGGGACACGTATTCTGAGAGCTCCATGATGTCTCTCTTCATATAATCTTGGGAGGTACATCTCAGGTCATTTACACCCACATGGACTATGACAGATTCATAGTGGTACTTGTGGTCAAATTAACTGAGTATTTGTGTAATGTGGTGGATCCTGGCCCCTGATAATCAACTGACCGTGACTTTCTCCTTACACGTCCTGGTGAGAGGGACATCAGTGTGATTCACAATTGAGTCTCCACTGACTAGAATGTTGGACTGTGTGGTGGCTTGTCTTATGGGCTTAGAAGTAGAGAATCCATGAGATGTGGCTCTATGTGTTGATGTGGGTATTGTTTTGAAAGAGTGCACTTGAGGCTGCTGAGGGTACTTGTTATGTGTACTTCATCTAGGAGGCCTTTGGAGTTTAGGAAGGTTACATTTAAGTGCCTCAGCATATGTGGGTCTATGTGTTTGTTTTGAATTGTGTTTGATAGGTGCAGTGTGTGTACTACTGACAGCCTGATTGGCATTAAGAGTGCTTTTATGTGAGAACATTGCCTCTAGTGACATTGTGTAAATACATCTCTCACATACCATATCAGTTTGTTTGAGAATTAACTGGTTGTCAGTAAACATGAGGCAATTTCTGCATTGCCTCAGGATGCCTATATCCACCAAGCTGGTCACAGAAATAGTAGGATACTTCATATTCATGGCAACAGACCCTTTTTTATTGATTGGACAGTTGGGGTGAGAATATAAAGTAATTTCAGGAGTATCTGGTTTGCAGCTCTGGGGAACATTGCTTGTCACTGCTGGGGAGATTGCTTGTCACTGCAAGCTAGTTGTTCTGTGTACTGTAGAATTTCAATGGTGCTTTTACAAGAAAAATGTCAACTCAAAGTGTCTGCATCTATAAAGGGCACTGCCAAACACTAGAGGGGAAACTAATGAATAGACCCTGAGGATTTACAGATGAAGTATTTCTGGAGATATTCTGAAGTTTAGACAGCAACAAATCAGCAGTACTTAATGAAAAGAAATAATTAGCTTGTCAAGAATGATGAAAAGAGGAGATTCACCTGAATGGTTGCTGCCTGGCTACTACTAATGCTGGTCTCACTACCACTTCTACGACAAAATGTTCCTTTGCTTCTTCTCTCACCAGAAACAAAACAGTAGCACCAATCCCAAGATGAAGCAGTCCATGGGCTCTTTGGTGATCCACAGTCTTGTCCCAGATGATGCAAAGGTCTGTAGGCTTGTTGTAATCTTTTCCTGGTAGATGCCTTGAATAGCAAGAGCAATCAGGAAGGTCAAACACAGACACTCACTGCCCAACCAGAAACAGTGAGGAATCAATGCACTCTGTTCCTTCTTTCACCAGAAGCAAAATATAAACACAAATTCCAAGCTGGCATCTATGAAGTAATTAGGCTTTCTGGTGATCGGCAGTCTCCAGAAAATAATGTCCATTTTTTCCTTCTCTCACCATGAGCATAACAGAAGCACTAATCCCAAAATGACTACTGACAGACAGAATGTGGGGTCTCCAATGGTGGTCTTGGAGTAGATGCTGCAGATTTTAAAGGTAATATGGAAAATGGGTTACTATCCTAGGAGTTGCAGTGTGCATTAAGCAGTTAGATATAAAAGAGGGGGTAACTTAAGCTTTAGCTATGTAAGTGGAGAAACACTAATTTTAAAAGTGCAAGGTAGATTGAAAGGGGTAGGCAGTTTGTATTCTGTCATTATGGAATACAGTGGGATGGCCATTGTATTTATATAGCTGAAGGGGAGTGATTTCACAAAATGATAATTTTGTGTTTACTCATAATAGCCAATAAAAGAAGAAAGGGAAGGAAATATGTGATCAAATTAACATAAGGTGCAGGCAACTAGAAAGACATTTGAGATTAAAAACATAACAACACCAGGTCGGAGGGCAGGGTCCCTCTCAGCAAGCTGCGGCAGAGTCTGAGTGAGCTTTGTCATTAAAGTTTTAAAATGTTTTATTTTACCATTTAAATAGAAGGTTTAGTTCCTAGCTCCACCCTCATTTCACAAGTAATTAACCTTAACTGACCTGTAGAAATCACTTTTCAACTAGAACCTAGAGTCAGGTTTTGTGCTCAAGGAATGGAAGATGGTACAATCATTCTTTTGCACAAAGGAGGTCCAACCACCAATCCGAGTAACTACAAGCCCATAAGTCTGACCAGCCTCATATGTAAGGCCATGGAAAGAATTATCATGGATGTAATAAATGTGGATATAAGTATACTGCAGATGCCGGATCCATCACAGTTTGGCTTTGTTAAAGGAAGGTCATGCCTATTAATGTTGGTGGACTTCTTTCAGCCAAGGTTTTTGATGCAGTACTTCTCTCAGGCATTATAGACAAGCTCACTAAATTAGGTATAAACTCTTTCATCACCCACTGGATAGCCAGCTGGTGCACTGATAGGACCAAGAGGTCAAAATAGGTGAGGCCACCTCTACCAAGGGGCCAGCCACTAGTGGAGTCTTCTAGGGATATGTACAGGGCCCACTCCTTTTTGGCATCTATTTTTCTGAAGTGGAAACAAGCACTGAAGGTCTATGGCTGAGTAAGATTGCAGATGATTGCAAGGTGGGGGTTATTATTGACTCCCCTGCAGGCACTAGCATTCTTCAAGAAGGCCTAGGTCTGACTAACAAATGGTTCCAAAGGCATGGTATTAAAATAAATGCTAAGAAATGCATAACTGTATACTTTGAGAAGTCAACTATCCTGCCTAATTACTATGTTGATGATATGCCCCTAGAAGTCAACCCAGTTATCAGATATCTGGGTCTGCACGTAGACAGTAGCCTTACCTTTGACCAACAGGTGGCCACAATGGTGAGGAAATCCTTTTATGTTGTGCAAATTATAAGTAACGGTATAGCATCTAGGTTCAAAGAGGGCTGTACTCTGACCTTATCATACAAATCATAGAGTACAATGCTTCCTTTGGTGTGTACCTGACCAGGCATGTGCAGCAACTAGAGGAACCTCAGAGGTTTCTTACAAAAAGAATACAAGATATAACAAATCTACATTATGCAGAGTGCCTTGCAACCCACTCCTGTTACTCACTCTCCTACAGATTGCTGAGGGGCGATCTATGCCTGACTTACAAGGAAATCCCGCACTTATGAATTTCCTGCATATTCGTAAGTCAAATAGTACCAGAAATGCAAGGTCTAGGGGTATGTATTTTGTCTGTGACTTAAACAGAACATGCTAGAGAGAGAGCTGTGTATTCCAGAGACTGCCCCTCCAATGGAGCAGGCTTCTCATCTATATGAAGCTGAGTTCATCTATTACCCAGTTTATGTGCAACTTCAATGAGTGGTTGCTGCAGAAGAGTCAGAGAAATGGAAGATACTAGTTGTGGTACCCTTGGGGGAAAAAACATTCAGATAACTACAAGTTTGTTAGCTTAACAACAGTTGTATGGAAAGTCTTGGTAGAGAATCCTGAGAGGAAGGTTGGTAGAAGCTCTACTTCAAAACAATATCTAGGACAGCAACCAACACAGGTTGATACCCAGAAAGAGCTGTCGATCAAACCTGATATAGTTTTACAACTGCATTACAGGAAAACCTGAAAGAGGTATACAAATAAAAAGCTGTAGGAGCTGGGTGGTGGCCCAAACCTAAGGACAATGACAGCTGTAGGATTGAATGGCAGGAAGTGGAGAGTTCTGGTGAGAAGAACAATGTGAGGCATTAGTGGATTGGCTTGTGGAGTTGTTCAAGGGTCAGTACTCTTCTGCAGTGTCTTTGCCTCAGACATAGCTGAAGAAACAGGGAGCAGGTTCAGCCTCCCTGCTGATGAGACAAATAATGGTGTAGTGGTGGAGGATGGGGGAAGAGTCTACTGAAAGACTGGAGAGGCTAAACAAGTGGGCAGAAAGGTATCAGCTGAGGATCAGTGCAGACAAGTGCAGAGGACTGCACTTATGTCACTACAAGACTGGCTTGCTGTATCGTCTAGGAGGAGTAAACAGTGAAAACGTGTTAAGCACACCTATAATGTATCAGTGGGAGTAGAGTAACATGGCACCACTTGGCAGCAAACCGAATGATGGGGATTATCCTCAGAGGATAGGGTCTTGAAGCAAAACGGCAATGCTTCTCATCTACAGGGTCACGATCAGACCACAACTTGAGTACTGTTTATAGTAACGAAGGCCATATAATGAAATGGGCATTGGGCTGCAGAAAGGAACCCAGAGGAAAGTTAGTAGAAACATCCATATGAAGTAATATAAAGGAAAGAATATGTCCAACAGCTGATGGAGCTAGAACTCTTCTCACTTGGGATTAGAAGAAACAGGAGGGTACAATATTGGTATACAAGGTAATGTCAAGGAGACCTGATGTGGTCATTGTGAACAGGAAGAACTGTGGAAAGGGGGCATATGCAGCAGACTGTAGTGACTAATACTCTGTGGAACTCCAAAAATACTTTTTCACAGAGAAGGTTGTGGACCCATGCAATGTATTTCAGAATGGATAATGAGACAGAATCCACAGAGGCATTCAGGAGAGCTGGAAAAAGGTAAGTGGAAAAGTAGACCTGAAAGGAAAGTAGAATGCTAAGTGTCTTAAAAAGGGCTTATCTCGTTTTGCTGTTAAGCAAATATAATAAAAAGGTAATGAGATAACTGATATCATATTGAGGGAATATGGGCAAAATTCTTCGATAGGCTTATAAGGGCCTCCAGGCCAATAGCCTAGTATCATCCTATGAACCTATCACCCATTATCCTTGAAATATGTATATACTTGTAATAAATAATCATTTAACTTTTTTCTGAAACAAAACAGAAGTTGAATAATTTCTGATATTTGCTGGTAGTCTATTGATTGATTCCATTTGCAAGTTTTCTAAATGCTATCCCAGTGCAACAGTAAAAGTAGGATGCCTTATGGAAACAGCAACTTTCTCTCAACCAAGGTAACAAGAATGGTTCATAAGTTCATAGGTTAGTACTAAGCTAACTGTCCTTGTGGGTTATTGTAAGCCTAACCAATTACCTTATGTGAGAGTCAAACCCTACACCTTAACCATCAGCTGATCTGTGCAAAACTTAAGTACAATTTTCACTGTATATTGCACTTTTGAACTGCAATTTTGCCATATCATTGCTTATTTGAACTGTTTTTTTTCTGATCTTGTTGCACTTTGTTTGCTGCAGCATAGACTAGATTCAGATCTGCTGAATCTAGTTCTGTTTGTATACCGGCACAGTGGTGCAGCGTTTAACATTGTCAATTCACAGCAAGAGGTACTCCGGTTAGATTCTTGGCTGGGGTGCCTTCTGTGTGGAGTCTGCATGTCCTCCCTACATTCACGTGGGTTTCCACTGGATACTCCGGTTTCCTCCCATTTTCCAAAGACATGCATCTGGTGCATTCTCCCCAGACCTCTGCTGAAAATAGGCTCTGTCCTAGTTGGACTTTGCCAGTCAACAAATGTTAAATAACTAAATAAACTTGAACACTAAATCAGTCCATCTTTTGTTGAAGAGGGCTGCCCTGCACCCTAATGGCAGGAGTTTGCAGTTAGAACTCATCTGATTAAAGGTTGCTGGAACAGGGCTCAGGTTTGAGCCTTTTTATTGGTTAATTTGTTGAGATCAGTTTGCACTCATTTTTGACATAAGCGTCACGTTTGTGCATCATGCACTGCTGCACAGCAGTGGGCACCGTTGGTGGTTATAGACACAAACACTTGCCTGAGAATTTTCTCTTGGTACTCTGCTGGTGCTCTATCAGTGAGTTCTCGTGATTGTCCCTCACTGACAGGTGATACATTCACTGAAGCTCCTGAGGTACGAACACAGATCCTATCCACTACCCCTCTACTTTACCTGGTCCTTTCTGTCCTCTCCCTTTTTTCTGACCATATCAACTTGCCTAGCATTATATACTGACAATTTTCCACAGTTTCTTCTGCCAGCCTGGTCAAAATGGGCATCCTGAGGCAATGTAACAATTGCCTCATGTACACTAACAACCCACTTCTTCTAGTCTATACAAACTCATTATGTGAGAGATGCATCTGTATCAACAACCTAGAATCCAGGCTCTCTTGCTTACCAGTCAGTCCATCTGATACTAAGCAGGTTGTCAGCATGGACACCTCATCTTCTGCACCTACCAAACCAACAACATATAAACCTACATATGTAGAGGTCCTTACAACAAACTTACCTAAACCTCAGAGACCTCCCAAACACAAACACAAGCACGCTTCACATAATACATCCTCTGCAGAACATAGTACACATAATATATTACACACCAGTGTCTCACCAGTCAAGCCCCTAAGGCATAACATGAAAATAAACATCTTAGTCATAGGTGACTCAACTGTGAGACACACAAATGTCCCTCTGTGATATCCCACCTCTGGGCCAGTAATCAAGGAGCCTCAGTCCTCACCACTGGCACCAGTGGGGGCCATTCACAGGGAGGAAAGAGGTCCACAGACAGTATCTCCAGATGCAGTTCTCTGTATGAGGCACAATCAAGCACAATTTCCCTTAAGTGCACACAAGGAACACAGTCAGTCCGGGCTGGTTTCTCCTTCTTTCTGCAGATCGCCACTAAGACTCCCTACTGAAACAGCTATAGAGTTGAGATCTCAGCTGAGTGTCCAAGCCAATACCTCCAGCACCCACTCTGTTCAACCAGTACTTCATGTATGTGCCCAAGTAGCTGACACTCACACTGTTTGAGGTGTGATTTACACACACACACACACACCCATGAGAAAGGCTGGCACAGGTTTATTAGCTATGCCCCCTTCTGCCCAGACTATAAGGTAGTTATGACTGCCACAAGACACTCCTGCAGGCTACCTTAAGGCCCTTCCAAGGGTACTCAATATACTGAGTGAAATTCATATTAATACAAATGGTAGTTTGACCAAGAACAAGGCTATTAGCAGTGGCCCACACAGTGTCACCAAATAAACATGAAAATACTCTCAAAACCTAAATATCTCTACAAAGATCAGCCACAATGAAATGTTTAAACATATTAATTAATAAATACTAAAAGAACAAGACAATACTATATACTGTATATATATATATATATATATATATATATATATATATATATATATATATATATATATATATATATATATATATATATATATAAAATAGATATATATATATATATATATATATATATATATTCACAATAACATCAGAGTTTAAAATCACAAGAAATATTTAAAATAACATTGAAGGACAGGCTCAGACAAATAAAGAAAAACAATATCTAAACTAAGCTTCACCGTATTCCTGACTGAATCTAAGAAAATTACTATTCCCCACTTACTTAATAGAGCAAGGCAGATGATGTGGTGAATGGTCCTTCTTGTTGTCAGGGCCAAGACCCAAGACAGAATATAGAATGCTCAGTCTCACTAAGAGACTTTTCAAAATAATATTTAAAATATTACTTCTAGGATAGCTTGCAGAATGACATAACTTCTGGTCATCTGATTTCTAGATCCCATGCAAACCCCTACTGCTGGAAGCTGGCAGGATTTAGCATCTACCTGTAAAAATGCACACCCAATGGCTTTTGCTCAGACCTGTGGCAGGTGCTGTAAGACAAAGAACAATTTCTTACCTCCATGCTTCCACAGTAGTAATTTGTTCACCCCAAAGACAATACAGAAAGTTTCCTAGTACAGACTTGTTGTCTTAGGCTTCACTGAAATCAGTGAAATAGCATCTTTATGGCCTAGCCCATAAAGTGATTTAATTTCAGATATATTTTAAAGTTTCAAAACAGGCACCGCTACATGGACTACTCTACATGACAGATTGCCAGACCACCACAGTTTATTAAATACTTATAATTCACATTAATGCTTATCTGCTTCACTGCATTTTCATCTTAACAGACTTCATCAAGTGAACAGTATCATTAAAATCCTATATTTAACTAATGTGTCTAAAACTTAACCAATACAACCACTTCTCCAATAAAACAATTACATTTAAATCAGCTTGCATAAAATATCTAAAAAATACTTTATATGAAACCATTAAAACCATATAAAAGGTCATCAAAGCATCTTTATAAAGGTTTAAAGCTTATGAAAATATGTATCAATAACATGAAATATTACGTACAAGTAATGCAAAAAGATTCGAAAAATCTTCAAATAATATACATAATACAACTAGTGTTTGTCTTTTCCTGGTTAGGGGTTGCCACAGCAGAACTCCGGTCCGCTAATGATTGGCAGTTGGTTTTTATGGTGTTGAGTTACCAGCTTGATGCCCAACCTTCAATGAAGGCACGCCCATTCAACACATGTCTTTCAAATGCCCACTCGACCACAGGGAGGCCATGCAGACTCCACACAGAAGGCACTCCCAACCCAAGCCGAGAACTGAACAGGAGAACCTCTTGCTGTGAGGCAACAATGCTACCGCTGCACCACCGTGATAACAACACATAATACAACTAGTAAGTCTTGTAAATTTAATGGTCAGTAGCACCATCTAGTGTTCAAAATTCTAACTATAATAAAACAGTAAAATAAGAAATAAAGTAAACCTGTGAGGTTCTTAAACCAGTACCCATAAAGTAACTTAAAAAAGTAACTTAAAAAACTTTTATTCACCAACGTTATTAATTCTAAATCCTACAATTGTTATTAATTCTCACTTCTCCTTTATAAAACCTAGTCTACTTCAAGAACCCCCAATCCTCTTTTATAACTTTGCTGCTCTAATTTTAATTAGAGGAGCTATGGTGATATTCTCATTTAGACCCAGGGAACTTCCCACATCAAGACTAATCTACCAAAATAATTCTCTATATTCTAGTCTTTTCTTCCATGGTTCCCCTCTACGGTCTACTTGTATCCTTTCTATAATAAAAAAGGAGAACCTAACACCCTTGCATACCATAGTGTGCTTATATAAAGCATTCTTTTGATTTAGGGTCCTAATGTCATAATAATGCTCATAAATGCATTTTCTCAATTTACCCTCTGTTTTCCCTATATAGAATGCATCACATAAGTCACAGGTGGCCAAGTAGAACACCCCTGCAGTGTTACAATTGTTGAATGTCCTTCCAACTATATCTCTACCCCTACTCTCAAGGTACACTCTGTCTTTGTTCAAAATGTAGGGGCATTGGGAACAAGCCCCACACTTAAAAGTGCCTTTTCTTTTATTTATCCTCTCTATTATTTAATCCTTTGTTATGCTCTAATAATGCCTTTAAAGTCTATCCCTTATTGTATGTAATTTTCAAAGGATCATTATGCAGGGTGGTCAAGTCAGTTAATTCAGTAAACCTTTCCCATTCTTTTTAATAATATCTTTTCCCAAATATGTGTTCCCATTAAATTCCATAATAAAGGCCCTATTATATTGACTGGCCTTTTGTCTATATCTATCAGTTGTACATACCAAAGCCTTTTTTCCTAATAAAGGAGAAAATGTTCCTATTTTTTGTTGTAAAACCTCTATCCTAATTTCCTTTATTAAATTATTGTGGTAACCTCTTTCAGTAAAAATTTTCTCCAATAATGTGCATTCAACCAAAAAGTCATCATTGTTTGGTCATCCTGCTCACTGTAATAAACTGCCCCTTAATTATACTCTTTTTCTGTTGTAAGGGGTGGGCACTATTAAAGTACAGGAATGGATTTGAATGTGTTTCCTTCAAAAAGACAGTGGATATAAAACCTAAGTTTGTTTAGTGAATAGTCATGTCCAAATAATTTATTTTATCGCGGGTAATGTTACAGGTAAACTTTAAAAATTCTGTTGTACTTTCCAAAAAAATCCAAAAACTCCTTAAATTTACTCTCACTGCCAACTTTTCATGTTGAAAATTCTGGACATGTACATTGTGAAATCAAAAATGCATGTAATTTTAGTACCCACAATGCAAAATTTTACTTAATAATGTTTGGAACAATTAGTCTGTCTCTGTCATTATTTCTCTTAACTGCAACTTTCATTTCTTACTTTTTTTCTGGCTGTAAACTCTAAGCTTTTACACTTACACAGCCATTAAACAAAACATACCCCTGGGTATGTTTTTTCCTCCAAAAGTTCATGTTTCTGCAAAAAATGTCCCACTTTGGGCATTTGAAAAGGTGGCAAGTGGCAACCCTAACTATTTCCCATTACTGGACGTGTTATGATCTTTCTTTGTATTTAGGTGACTAGCTGAAAGTACTTAGTACTTTATTCTGCTTAATACTGAGGTATAGTGTAACGTAATGCATGCATTTGTGAAATGCATTGTCTGCTGCTGCCTGTCAGGAAGTTGATGCTTGAATCAAATTGCTGTAGAATATGGGTACAAATTTGCAGATAATCTTCATTAAGATGTACAGACTAAACAAAGGTAATTGAGAAAATAACCAATAAATGTATTTGAAAAGGATGACTAGAAAACATAGGGTGTGGACACAACAGAAGGGCCCTCAAAACTGGCATATTAAGAATTGTTAAGAATTATCCAAAAAAATGGAAAATGTCAGGAGACAGTAAAATTTAAAAGAAATATATGGAAAAATAACAATGAAAGTAAATTGTTTTGGTCAATTCACTAATGCTGAAAAAGAAACTGACAGTACTTAGTGGATGCAAACTTCTGAGAAAAAATACAATGCTGAGCTGACATTAGGTGACGTCGACCAAATTATGTGAAGGTGTAGGTGCTAAAGACAGCTAGAGTTTTTATTTCATTGAAATGCATACCTTCACACATGACAGCAGAGAAACATCTCCTAGCCAAAGGGAATAATTATCCTGATACTATACAAGTCTAAGCAGTTGACGTAGAATTTTCTCTTACACACACACACACACACACACACACACACACACACACACACACACACACACACACACACACACACACACACAAAACATGAATACACATATGCACACATAATTAATATGAAATTGTATTTTAATTGCTACTCACTACAACGCTGTACTCAAAAGTCTACTCAAGAACCCATTGCTTGGCCTGCACTGCACTGCACATCCACCAAAAATAACCACGTTTGTCTTTGTATTGTAATATTTTAATAATACTAAACATCCTTAATCACCTTGTTTTAGTCTTTTATTATAACACATAATATTATAATACAATGATGAACACAGCTGATTTAAGACTGCACAGACATTTTCCTGAGGCCTTAGGACTTAAAATATACTTTTGTATTTGGTGCCAAAATGAAAAATCTGCCTTGTAATTTCCTGGTTTCTGCAATGGGAAGACTTAACACAAGCAGAGGTATAAATGCAGCTTCTCTACTTATGTTGTTGACATTGTGATGACCCATCACTGGATCAGTATTCAAGGAGCCTCAATCCTCACCACTGGCAACAGTGGGGGATATTCACTGGGAGGATAACAAATACACACAGTATATCAAGATGCAGCTCTCTGCATCAAGTGTAATTTCCCTTAAGAGCCCACAGAGACCAGAGTCAGTCCAGGGCTGGTTTCTCCCTATTCCTCCAGATCCCCATTAGGACTTCCCACTGGCATAGCTATAGAATTGAATCCTTAGGCAGGGTTCCAAGCCAAGTCCTCCAACACTCTCTGTCCAACGAGTGCTTCATGTCCCTGCTCAATTAGCTGACACACACACTCTTGGAGATTTGTTTTATACACACACACACACACACACACACACACACACACACACACACACACACACACACACACACACACACACACGCACACCTGGGAAAGGTTGGTACAGGTTTACTAGCTATGCCCCCTTCTGCCCAGACAAGGGGTCTACAACCTATGGCTCTGGAGCCACACGTGGCTCTTTCACTCTTCTGCAGTGGCTCCCTGTAGCTTTGAAAAATAATGGCCACTCTACCACACAACACACACACACACACACACACACACACACACACACACACACACACACACACACACACACACACACAGAGTGATTGAGTGATGGACTTTAAATATTGCTCTTATAAACTTAGAAACTTGCTAGAATAACATTTCTGTTGTCATGCATTCCACACACTGAGAGCAATTGAGCAATCCGCTGGCAGCAGCAGCATCTCCTGAAAGGTTTGCATTCCTCTCTTACCTCTCAAAGTCTTACCACAAGATATCTGGACAGAGCAATAAATAAAGACAATCAAAGGAACAAAAATAGGGACAGACTTTAAATATTGCTCTTATAAACTTGCTAGAATAACATGGTTTCTCTTAACATGTATTTTCCACACACAGACTTACCTCTCAACCGTGCAGATTTTTGCAGAATGTCCTGACTTTTCTCATAAAATTGTGGTTTTCTGGCAAATCATTGAGGCCTGAAGTCAGAAGAAAATAGACAGACATTTGAGTTTCAGACTTCATACCCACCAGAAAATTCATGCTGATGCAAAATCTGTTGTTCTATCAATTTTCTGTGTTTGTAAGAGCAATATTTAAAAAGAGTCCCTATTTTTGAGTCTTTGTGCCCCATTATTTATGGCTTTGTCCAGATTTCTTGTTCTAAAAGGTCGAGAGATATCTCTCTCTCACACACACACACACACACACACACACACACACACACACACACACACACACACACACACACACACTCACACTAAGAGTGATCAAATAATCCCAACAAAGGAACAAAAATAGGGACAGATTTAAAATGTTGCTCTTATAAACTTAGTTCTTTTATATTTACTATAATAACTGTATATAAAACTTTATATGCTGTGTTATTTTCATTTTAGGGTTCAAATAGGTTTTGTGGCTCCCGATGAATTTTATTTGGTGGAACAGAGGCCAAAAATGGCTCTTTTTATAGAGAAGGTTGCAGACCCCTGGCCCAGACTATAAAGTAGTTACCACTGCCACCAGAACCCTTTATCAGCTACTTTAAGGCCCTTAACAAAGGGTGTCCAATTTTACTGTTTAATATTAATACTAATACAAATGGTAGTTTGACCAAGAGCAAGGCTATTATGAGTGGCCCACACAATGTCACCCAATAAAGGTTTAAATATATTTAATAATAAGTAATAAAGTAAGAGGACAATACTAAATATATATTCACAGTGACATCAGAGTTCAAAACCACAGGGCATATTTAAACTAACATTGCAGTGCAGGCTCAGAGAAATACAGAAAAATATCTAAACTAAGCTTCACTATATTCCTGACTGAATCTAGGATAATTATAATATAACCTAAGAACTTACTAATAGAGCAAGGCAGATGTTGTGGTGAATGGCTCTTGTCAGGTCCAAGACCGAATACAGAATTCTCTGTCTCACTCAGAGACTTCTCAAAATAATATCTCAAATATTACTGCTGGGATAGCTTGCAGAATGACATCAGTTCTTGTCATCTGACTTCTAGTTCCCAGGCCAAACCCCCCATTTCTGAAACTGGCATTACTTAGCACCTACATGTAAAAATATACAGACAAGGACTTGCTCAGATATTTGGCAGATGGTGGTAGTCATAAATCAATTGCATTCCTTCTTGCTTCAAGAGTAGCAATTAGTTCACTCCGAAGACAATACAGAAAGCTTCCTAGTACAGCCTTCATGTCTCTGGTTGCCTGTGGGATAGTTTATAAAGTAATTTAATTTCAGATATTTTTCTGAAGTTTTCTGAAGTTTACTGGACTGAGGTTAACCTCCTGTTCTAATTTCCACTGTTAAAATATATATATTTAAACAGTTGCAGTAGTGCATGTACATTTCTGTTCTCTTCTAGTAGGGCACACTGTGGATACATTTTAAACACAGCACTTTACAAATACCTTTCCAATGCAAACATTTATACAAATAAGTTTAACAAACACATGACATACAGTTCTAATGCATTTGTAACACAAGCATTTTATATGACATTCAGATCTAATACATTTATAACACCAGCATCTTGTATAAATTAGTTTGATATTCACAACTGACATATAATAATTTACAAAATTCCAACTATCTGAGCTGGCAGAATCTCCTTTTGTCACACTTTTCCCCCTTTGAAGACTCAAGCTAGTTTTTCAAGTGACACTTGAGAAACGTTGCTTGAGAGGGATGAACCTATCTGGAAATACATTACCCCATACCCTGGCTTGAGATTCCATAAACAACATACATACAAGTAGTTGAGAAGGAAAATGGCGGAGTGACATAAAAGCTCACAATAATATTGCTTTCCTTTTTATTTTTTTCTCTCTTTCTCTCTTTACTCATTGCAGGTTTATTTATTTATTTACCAGGAAAGTACGACTGGCCCAGAAGTCCATTTTCAGTAGAACCCCAGGGAGAAAATCTCTACAAAAATATAAGCAAAATATAATAATTAGATATTACAATAGTATACATATAGTAAGATGCAGAATATACATCATTTAGTTAGTCTATACAACAGAGTATTCAGTACTGTTTTCTAGTAGATACAAGTTCAAAAAAGAAAATCACTCAAGCATTTCAGTAAAGATGTTTACTTTACAGAATATGGCACACTTAAAGGTCACCAGAAATTACGCAATGGAAGAACTACTGTTCAAAATATTTATAACATCATTCTGATGTTTCAGCCTGTGATGAAAAATGCAAAAGGCCTTTTGGATGGTATAGGAATAATGAAGGAAAGACTGAAAGACTTGAGGTCTGTCTGAGGTCGCAAAGCCAGGCATTGAAGAGTTGGAAGCATCATGGATAGTGGACCCAGCAAGAGAAACACAATGTAAGAGTGTGGTTTACAGATTATCAGAAACATTGGTCAGAGACTAAATCTCCAAATGATGTATGTAGCAGAGTCTATTTACAATGATGTGTTGCAGAGGTCTTCTGAAACAGGTTGAAATGGCACTTCATATTCTACCATGTGCAGACAAGCAGCGGCATTGTTCCAGGGTGTGACAGAAAGACCCAACAATATTTTTGGTGTATGCATATAATAGGAAAGTTAACACAGCCTTCAGGAATTGCAGTGAGCACACCAAGCAGTTGATTGCAGTTCAACTTCAGCCTTGTTAAAACAGAGGATAACAAACTCAGGACACATGTTTTAGCTTCTCTTACACAAAACTTAAAAAACACTTAAAGCACTTCCTTCAGAGAAATGGATAACTAAATTTAAATCAGTAGCTCTTAGCCCCAGCACTGCCATTGCTGGCTGAATTCAATAGCCCTTAGCCCTAGCACTGCCCTTTCTGGCTGATTTTGATAGCCCTTAGCCCTAGCACTGCCCTTGATGGCTGAATTTTCTAGACAATATGTCTAAACTATAGAAAAGTTCCCTTGTTTACATTCAGGACCAGATGCAGTCTAAAAACATACTCTCTGACATACTTTCTTTAGCGGTCTGCAGCTAGGATATACATACTTCTTAACCAGCTTTCAGTAAATCATATTGATAATTCAATAAGTAAAAGATGTAAAAGATGTGACTGCTTGAAGTAAACATGGCACAATGAGATCAATCTGGATCATTTTTACAAGTGTCTAGTACTGCAAGTGGTAAATGACATGCTATACGTCCACAGCACTGGTTACATCATCTGCACTATGTTTTGGTGGGCTCACTCTGGTTTCAGTTAGTTGAGTCCTGCTGCTGGATGGCTATCAAATCTTCTGCATCCCGCTCTGCAATTGCTATGTACTGTTCACATTTAGATGCTCAATGGCTCAATGCTCTCCTAGAGGTTTCTGGGCTTGGTGTTCTTTTGTTATGGAAGTCTCCTGCAAGGTTCTACAGCCACCTACCATCCATCCTATCACTTCAAACAAATATGTACCATAAACTTTGATTGTCATGACTGCTGTCTAATGCTCTAATCCCTTTTCTTCTTAATATTTTTGTTCACTTTGTGCAGCTCTCAGCAATGACTTTTCTATGGATACATTGGGCAGGATTCACGATGGCTTGCACAGAGTCTAAGAGTAGTGTAAGACTCCATGCAGCCATCGCGATCCAGGAACAGCCTGATTGTGCGTGTAAGAGAGCACCTAAAATGGCTCTTAGATGGGCAGGGCGTGGATATGCTAATTACCTCACTTGCAGCCGAAAGGCATGCAAATGAGGTAAATTCACGATCCAGGAAGCAGAAACCTGCCCGTGTAAGAGCTGTGTTATCTGCAGAAATGTACTCAGTTGATAACTGAGTACTGTTCTGCAAATAACACAATGGAGCCCTGTCAGCTCCAAATAAAGGTTGCAAATGTCACAGGCAGCATGCCAATGGCCAAATATGTGGCCACTGGCAATGTACCCTGATGCAAACATGAAATAAAAATGTTTAAATGTAGCGCAGCATCGCGCAAACAGGCTGCGCTATAAAAAAACAAAAAATAAAAATATTAAACCAACAAATGTGGGTTTATGCAAAGCATGAGTATACAATGGAAGGGAATAGCAGGGTAAAACAACATGGCCACTGAGTAGGGGTTGCTAAGGGGGGAAGCGGCGCGTAAGACATGTAACTAAGCATTAGTAGGCAATCCTATGTAAATGAGTGGTAGGATAGTGAATCGCACTGTTACATAGAAAATGAGCACAATCCATGCAGTGTAGGAGTAGGATAAGGGGGAGTAACAGAGTAGGAGATAGATGACATCACAGGGGGGAATGTATGAAAGGAATGCAGCTCATTGGAGCAAAGTGGCATGTGAAAGCTGTCAGTCACACATCATGGAAAGAGGAGTGTCAACAAGCAGGCATGGGAAAGCCAAGAAATGGAAAGTGTATACGATGGATAACACCAAAGTTTCTTGCTGGGCGTGCATGCGCACATGTGCGCGCGCTGGTAAGCACGAGTAAGACAGAGTGCGTGCGTGTAAGCATGAGTGTGCATGTTTAAGGCAGAATACGCATGTAAGAGCCTGTTTAAACACCTGTATGCTTGTTTGCGCTGGTGTGTGCACGTTTTAACCCAAATAAGCAGATTCTAGTCTGTCTAAGCATGCGTGCACACATGTTTGCCACTGTGAGCGTATTTTTGCTGGTATGCACGTTGCTCCCCCCTGAGGAAACAGAAGGGAAAAAGGAAGCATGGGAAATAGTAGGAAGCTAGCAGAAATTACTGGCAGAGCTAGCAGGTGAAAACAATCAGAAGCAGGCAATTACACAGGCAGAACAGTAGCCCAGCCCAGCACTTAAAACACTGCAAACAACAGTGCAGAAAGTTTCTCTCAAGAGACACTGCAACAGAAGAGTAAGCTACTAGAAGTGAAAACTGAAAAAGCTTCACTCAGACCAAAAATGCTAGGGGCTGCCATAGCTGTTATAAGGAGACATATGCAACTTGCTGAGGGTGGTGACTATGCAAATGCTGCCAGACAACCCACAGTGAGGAGACGGAGAAGAGTGTACAGGCCCAGGGTCGCCTACCAGGGGTTACATGAGCTGGAGATAGTGGAGCGCTATAGAGTAGACAGAGACCTCCTGCAGCAAATTGTTGAGCTGTGCAGGCCACGCCTCACACACAGAACCAACAGGGGACCCCATCCCAGTGGAAACCAAGGTATGTGTTGGCCTAAGAATACTAGCAACAGGTACCTTCCAGAGACCAACTGGTGATATGATGGGGATATCACAGGCATCAGCATCCAGGGTACTGCACCAGTTCCTGGATGCCATGTCAGCACATGTTGGTGAGCATGTATATTTCCCCAATTCCCATGAGGTATTGGCCAGCAATATGCGTCTCTTCCAGCAAATAGTGGAATACCCTGAGGTAGTGGGTGCAATAGACTGCACGCATATATGCATCAAAGCACCAGCCGGTGAGCAGGGTAGGGCCTACATTAACCGCAAGGGCTTCCCCTCCATCAACTGCCAGGTCATGTGTAATGCCCAGGGCATAATAATAAATGTGTGTGCTGGCTGCCCTGAAAGCTACCACGATTCACATATCTGGCATCTGATGCAGCTGTACCAGACATTTGCCAATGGGGGCATCCCACATGGTCACTTAGTGGGGGATGCTGGCTATGCACTGGAGCCGTGGCTGATGACACCCATCAGAAACACACACACACCTGAACAAGAATGCCATAATGAGGCACACGCACAAACACAAAATGTAATCGAGCGTGTGTTTGGGCTGCTCAAGTCACAGTTCCAGTGCCTGGACACATCTGGTGGAGCCTTGCAGTACTCACCAACTACATGTACCCAAATCATCATGGTATGTGTTATGCTACATAATATGATTCTGCGAAAACAGCTGCAGCAGGACCAGCACAGGGCTGGGCCAAACAACCCCCCACCATTGTCAAGCCAATCACAAGCAGAGCGTGACTCAGAGGAGGAACAACCTGAGCCTGCCCTAGTAGGCAGAAGGAGGCGTGCCCAGTATGCCTTGGCCTTGGCAAAGCGGCAATGCATAGCACATACACTGGCTCAGTAGGAACCCAGGAAATTATACCTCTCTCTGACTCACACATATAGTAAAAAGGATGCCTACGTTGACACAACCTGCTATCAAACATGTACAGGGAGTGTAGTATGTGCATCCAACATAGACAGCCCTGCAGCACCACCTGAGGCATGATTGCCATGTGTTAAGCAATGTAACACCATGTAGTATATGCAAACATGATGACCCTGACTAACATCCTACCCTCACCAAGCATGATGCCAGAATATGAAGACAAGATGATCAATTACAATAACTGGCTTAAGTATTGCCATTAGTCAAAGGGGATCCAATGCGTGCCAGCCTGGGATGACATGCTGATCAAGGCACAATGCTCCACCTACATAGGTATCACAAGGGATAAGAATCTAGATGTAATGCTACCTAATGCCAGATGTCCAAACTGAAAGATGCACGCAGTCTAAACTCCCCTCAGCATGGAGAATGTTGATATCTGTCCTGTAACAGAAAACTGGGTTAACTCTCACAAGAGCACCCTAACACTACCAGGTTACACCTCATACCATGCTTTACAGCCCCAAAACATGGAACAAACTACAAAAGGAGGGTGAGTAGCAATTATTGTCAAGGATAACCACACCCCCATGTTGGTACCACAACAAGAAGCAGCATGGATTATCCATGCTCAAGTAACAGTGGCTAAGACTGCCTGCCAGTTTGTAGCCTGCTACAGACTATCCTCCTAATGCCAAGAACTGCACTTGGCCTATGTTGAAACACATGGAAATATCAAGCTCTCCAAACAACATTATATTGGGTGACTGAAAATACTCAAACATAGACTGGGAGCATTATCCCAGCATCAACACCCTAGGCCAAAGGTTCCTAGAATCCATAAACCAACATGCTCAGGAACAATGTACCACTCCCACAAGAGGGGTAAGCATACTGGATGTGATAATCAGCAACATGGGTACTCTATGGCCAGATGAAAAGTGTATTCCTCACTGGTAAGATCAGACCATAGAGTAATCACACTGGATATTCACATCCTGACCCAGTCCCTGGCCAGAAAACCACAGTGACAAACATGTGTAAAGCAAATGTTGCACTCCTCCAAACTGATGTGGAATCCATTAAAGGTCCTGTGCCTGTGGAAAATATGGGCCACACCTCAGAACCCTTTATAAATGCATTCTATGAACACTTTCAGGAATGCATGGATTATGCAATCCCAAATAAAACCAAGACCCAATTCCATACACGCAGGCATCTGGCATGGTGGACCACAGCCATTACCAAACCATGCAAGAGAATGAGGAAGTCACCACATGATAGAGTAAACCCAAAAAGGGAAGTAATCTCTGATCAGTATTATGGCAAGAAAATATGGCCAGTCATAATATCCACTAAGGCCAGCTACAACAAGTTGAATCTGTGAATCTTGGGCAATGTTACACCTGCCCCATGTACACAGACAACCCCCTCCACCCCCCCAAGAAATACAAATATATGTGAGAGATGCAAGCACGTCTCCAAACTGGAGGCTGAGCTCACTCAACTCAGTACTGTCTAAACTAGTCAGGAGGAGAAGGTAACCACACACACCACAAACCCACACACATAGACCTATCACAACTGCAAACCAAAGACATAAACACACAAAAACATTCCCGGAGGCTCTAATTAAAAACCACCAAATCAACAGAGGCCTCCAAAGCAGACACCCAAGCAACCACTACCCCCAAACATAGCACATGCAACACACAGTACACAAAGTTGGTGTGCCAAACAAAACAACATGCCTGATACACTTGTAATAGGTGACGCCATAGTCAGACACACTGATGTCCCGCTCACCAGACTGAACAAGGAAAAGGGTACAGTAAGCTGCCTGTAGGCTGCTACAATCTGCCACATAACACAATCATGTGGGTCACTCCAAAGCAAGTACAAATATGACTCAGTCATTGTCCATGCTGGTGTGAATGACCTGAGACGTACCTCCCTGGACAACATGTAAAGAGACATAGAGGAGCTGTCCGATTATGTAGGCCAGGCCGGTATGACTCTGGCCCTGATCAGCATCCTACCCCCACCAAGAATGATGCCACAGTACAAACACAGAATGATCAGCTTTAACAATTGGCTCAATTACTGGTGTCATTCCAAGGGGATACAATGTGTGTCTGCTTGGGATGTCATGCTTGACAAGCCACGCTGCTTTGCCAGGGATGGCTTGCACCTGTCACCCCTGTGTGTCTGGATATTGGCTAAGGCTCTTGCCACCTCCATAGTGCCTTTTGTAGGCAAGGCTGTAAAGACAAACCCACCTCCCCAGAAAACATAAGTGGAAAAAACATGAGGGTAATGCTGCTCAATGCCAGATGTCTAAACCACAAGATGCATGCTCTCAAGGCCCTCCCCAGTATGGAGAACATCGATGTCTGTGCAGTGATGGAAACCTGCATCAAGGCTCCTGAGAGCACACCAGCACTACCAGGTTATACCTCAAATCATGCTTTTTGGCCCCAAAACCTGGACCAAACCACAAAAGGAGGGGGAGTATCCATATTCAGCAAAGATACCCACACATCCAGGTTACTGACAATGCACGAAGCATCAGAGACCATCCATGTGCAACTAACTGTAGGCAAAACCGCTGTACAGTTTGTAGCATGCTACAGACCACCCTCTCAGACCCAGGAACACCACTCAGCCTCCCTGAAGACACTGGAGAGTATGAATGTCTCCCCAAATACCAAACAAGGTACTCACAAATCACCACATAGGTGGTAATCCATTATGTATGGAAGAAGTAATCAGGGACCTAGGGACACAAGTGGACAGTAACCCCACATGCAACACTCACTTTGCCAACATGGCTAGGAAGACCACCTATATTGGCCACCTTATCATGAAAGGATTCACATCTGCATCAAGAGAGGTCATTGTGCCCCTATACTCTTCTCTTATCAGGCCCATAGGTGAGTACAATGCCCCATTTGGGATGTACCGTACCCGACACCTGCAGCAGTTAGAAAGACCTCAAAAGTACCTGACCAAGAGAATAAAGAGTGTCAAACATTTGTCATATGCTGCCTGGCTGACAACACCCCAGCTGTATGCAGTCACATACTGCATACTCAGAGGCGATGTATGCCCGATGTACAAGGTCATGTCCAATACAGAATTGATGGACATGCTCCACCTCAGAAAATCCAAAGCCATTAGAGCCATGAGAGCGACAGATGTCAACCACAACACATAAATAAATCAGATGTGCTGGAGGGACAGATTCCTAACCCAGAGGCTCCCTACACTCTGGAACAGAACCCACTCCATGTTAGGCAGTGCCCCTCACTGACTCTCTTCAACAGGAATCTTGCCAAGTGGATGGGAGATCGTAGATTTACACTGGGGGTCTTCAGTGTGTCACATCTAGACAGAGGCATAGTAAAGTAAACCCTAAATGGCCATAATATTCACATAGCAAGGGTTGGCGAAAGCCACACACACTCTGGCTAAGCTGATAAATGCCCTAGGGCAGATAGCCCAGTATGAACCTATGAACCTATGGAGATACAAATTGTACAGGACACTAAGGATAATCACAAGGCTGTCTTAACTGATGGTAGGAACCTTGTTGGGAATTCACAGATATGCTCTGAATTACCAAATATTACAAACAATACACCAAACCCACACACATTGCCAACATCCAATCTGACAGGTTCAGTGCAACCCCCCCCCCCTCCAAAATGACAAATATCTATCCCAGCAGAGTGCTGGCCCCCTGACATTGCAGATGCTGAGGTAACAGGCAGCATCTTCAAAGCAAGACACACAGCATCAATGGTATGAGATGGTGTCCTGGGCTGTGTCCAACATGAACTCCAAGAAGAATGAAATGCCAAATAACACTACTGCTCAGTTTCAGCCTTACCACGGATATGTACCCAAAGAGCAGTGTACAGCAACAGTGGTCCCTCTCCACAAAGGTGGTGCCTCAATGGATACTGCAAACTATCACCCCAGAATCCTGACAAGCTTGGTCTGCAAAGCTATGGAAAGGATCATCATGGACCTCAGAAATAAAGATATTGGGGACCTACTGACACTGGACCCTACCCAGCGTGGCTTTCTTAAGGGCAGATCCTGCCCCTTAAACATGTCTGACTCATTTGAAACAGTCATCAAGGCCATTGATGAGGGGAATGTGGTCCACACAGCCTATCTGGACCTTGCAAAAGCCTTCCATACAATACCCCACGTGTTCATTATAGATAAGCTCACCAGCTTAAATATAAACTCCTATGTCAGTAGATGGGTTGCAAACCAACCCAAGGACAGAATTGACATGGTCAGACATGCTGCAGCCATGTCAGACTACAAACCAGCTACAACTGGCATCCCACAAGGCTCAGTCCTGGGACCTCCCTTGCATGGTATATATTTCACATAGGTACAGGCCAACATGGAAGGACTGTGTCTGAACAAGTTTGCAGAGGACTACAAACTGGGCACCTTATCTGACCCTCCAGCTGACACAAGCATCCTACAAAAGGGCCACATAGAAACAGACAACTGGTGCCAGAGCCATGTCATCAAGCTAATTGCAGAAAAGTGTATAGTCATCCCCTGTGGATAAACAGTAAGTGCCCACCAATTACACATAGGTGTTAACCCATTAAGTACTTTAGAGGTAATAAGAGACCTGGGGACACAATTTAATAGATATCTTGCATTTGACAACCATGTGGCTGTTGTGGTTACAGAAACATACCATATACCCACCTAATCATGAAGGCAGTCAGATCTAGATCAGGGGAGGTCATCGTGCCTCTTCAGTCATCCTTCCATCAGCCTCACAATTGAGTACAATGGCCCCTGTGAGATGTACCCCAGCAGACACCTCCAGCAACTGGAAAGACCCCAAAAGTACCCCACCAGGAGGATCAAAGAGCTCAAACAGATGCCATGTGTTGCCTGATTAAACAAACCGCAGCTCCACACAGTGCCATACTGCCTGCCCAGAGGCAATCTGTGCCTGATGTATAAAGCCATGTCCAAGCTGGAATCAATGAACATGCTGCACCTTGTACAATCTGAATGCCAGTGAGCTATGCACATGAGAGACCTGAACCCCAGCACTGACATACATAGGACACGCTGTAGTGATTGATCCATAACCCAGAAGCTCACTCCACTCTTGAGTAAACTACCAGTACAGGTTAGCCAGAGAGTCCCTCATTGACTCTCCTCAACAGGAATCATGATGAGTGGATGGGAGATGGTAGGTTTACCCTGGGTATCACTGTTATGTCATGGGTAGACAGAGGCACAGTATACTAACCTTGAAATATGTGATGTCAAATTCCATTTACAATGTGTGTTGAAGGACAAACATACTCTCTGACAAGCAGTAGAAATGGCCTAGGGCACATCGCTAGTGTTTGTCAATGTCCACCCAAGTTGTGGAATACATTACCAATGTTGGACAAGCCTGGTGTAAGTAGTCCATATCCGAACAAAATACAGCATGGTCATATGTGCACAACTGGCCCTTAACCAGTCTGGTGTGCTCACTATGAATATTGAAAGCAGTGATAGGACCGAAACCCAGGATACTGTCCACCACAGTGAAAGTACTGAACCAGTACACTATACAATATTACAGTGTATGTTCAGTATGAAGAAATGTTGACAACTGTATGCAAACTATCCCATGGAAACCCTGCAGGCACAGTATAATCCCTGTCGGGTTCAGACACAAAGCAGTTGGGCAGTATGTACACAACATGACTCCCAACACACAACTATAAATGTGAAATATTGTGGAAGTTCACACACACCCACAAATGTGGTGGACTGAAGATCTCAACATATGGAAAGCACACACTGGGCATGCTCACACACTTTGATAAATGAGACATATGTCAGGCAACAAGCCATGGAATATGCCTGAACTGGGCATGCTCACACACTTAGGCCATGTCTCAGTTTAGCAGTTGGCCACACATGTGGTATTTGTATGTGTTAAACCAGGAACCAACCACAAGACAGCAATCTGCCCAGTGCACACAGTTAAATGACTACAGAGACATAAGTTAAATAGTGGATCCCACACATATTCAAACATCTTCCACAGATACACAAGTTGTACATAGAAACAGGGAAAGCTATGGCAATAAAGACCTGCAAACAGTTTATCAGCAACAAATATTGTGCATCTGAAAATTAAACATATGTTTAATTTTCAGATGCACAATACTAGGCTGTTTGCCATAGGGAATACAAGCTTAGCCAGATTGTGCTTGGCATCTGCCTCCCCAGTACAGTAGGCTACTGTGCCTCTGTAAAGTAGGTCACAGAAGGCACCATGTAAGGCTAGTGTGCTGTGCCTCCATCAAGCAGGGACACAGTGGAGATCCCAGGGGTTGAATTTGCAATGTCACATCCATGTTTGAATGCTGCAAATGCTCAGTGTGTTTGTGTTTGGGTGAGGGGGGTTAGTGTGTGTGCAATTCTGTGTGAAAGAAATGTCCCTTCTGCCAACTAGAAGAGCACACTGCATGATGCACACTCCTCTTTCTAAACACTGATTATGTCAGCACCCTATAAGTACAGCAGGAGAAAAAAAATCTCCCAGTAATTTGGATAGCGCGCTCCGCTAATGCGTCTCTCACAAGTGTCATAACATAGTTAGGTAGGGGTTTGAATCCTGCAAATGCTCAGTGTGTGTGTGTGTTTGGGTGAGGGGAGGTTAGGGTGTGTGCAATTCTGTGTGAAAAAAATGTCCCTTTTGCCAACTACAAGAACACACTGCATGATGCACATTCCTCATTCTAAACACTGATGATGACCCTATAAGTACAGCAGGAGAAGGAGAACCTCCCCGTAATACTAATAGCACGCTCTGCTAATGCATCTCTTTCAAGTGTCATAACATAATTAAGTAGGGGTTTGAATCCTGCAAATGCTCAGTGTGTGTTTGGGTGAGGAGGGTTAGTGTGTGTGCAATTCTGTGTGAAAGAAATGTCCCTTTTGGCAACTACAAGAACACACTGCATGATGCACATTCCTCATTCTAAACACTGATGATGTCAGCACCCTCTAAGTACAGCAGGAGAAGGGTAACTTCTCAGTAATGTGAATAGCATGCTCTGCTAATGCGTCTCACTCAAGTGTCATAACATAGTTAGGTAGGGGTTTGAATCTTAAAAATGCCATGTGTGTTTTTGTCACACAGTTTGTCCATGTGTGTGGGGTGTTGCTCTTAATATTGTATGACATAGATCATATCAGTAATGTCAATGCACACATGAGGTATGTGTGTGCCACATAGACTTATGTACCTGTGACCTGAAATAGTTCCCATGTGTGAAGCCTGCCTCATGTGAATACATGTAATTTGCATTACACAACTTTATGACTGTGGTTTTCTGTGCAGGGGCTGCATTTGGTATGTGAATATACAGTGAGAGTAGTCTATGGTATCATCTTACCAGCGAGGGATACACTTCTGGTCTGGAGCATATAGTCCACATGTTGGTGATGAACAGGTGCAGCATGTATTCCCCACTTGTGGGAGTGGTAACAAGTCGTTCCATAGCAATTGAGTGTATGGATTCTAGGAACTTTACACCTAGGGTGTTGGAGCTACAGTAATGCTCACAGTCTGTATGTGGGTAAATGAAGCTGCCCAATATATTGTTGTTTGGAGACACCTGAAGATATACATGTATTCTTAAGTAGGCCAAGTGTGTTACCTGGGTTTGGGAGTGTGGTGTGTGCCAGGCTATGAACTGGATGGCAGTCTTACCCACTGTTAGTTGCACATGGATAGTCTCTGATGATTCGTGCTGTGCCACCAACCTGGAGGTGTGTGTATCTTTGATGAATATTGATACTCCCCCTCCTGTTCTGTTTTGGTGCAAGTTATGTGGCCGACAAGCATGGTATGAGGTATAACCTGCCAGTGCTGGGGTGCTTTTGGGGGCCTTGAACCAGGATTCTGTTACTGCACAGATATTCATAGGTTCATAGGTTCATACTAGGCTATCTGCCCTAGGGCATTTATAAGCCTAGCCAGAGTGTGTTTGGCTTTCGCCACCCATTTTAAATTAATTTTGCTATGCCTTTTTTTGAGGTTAGTATACTGTGCCTCTGTCTAACAGTGACACAGAAGTGATAGCCGGGGTAAACCTATGATCTCCCATCCACTCATCAAGATTCCTCTTGAAGAGAGTCAATGTGGGACTCTGCCTAACCTGGACTGGGATTTTATTCCAGAGTGAAGGGAGCCTCTGGGTTATGAATCTGTCCCTCCAGCATGTCCTATTTATTTCAGTGCTGAGGTTCAAGTCTCTCGAGCGCATAGCTCGATGGGATTTGGATTTTCTGAGGTGCAGCATGTCCATTAATTCCGGGTTGGACATGGCTTTATACGGCAGGCACAGATCGCCTCTGAGCAGGCGGTATGCCACTGAGTAGAGCTGGAGTTTCTTTAACCGGGCAGCATATGGCATCTGTTTGAGCCCTTTGATCCTCTTGGTGAGGTACTTTTGGGGTCTTTCCAGTTGCTGCAGGTGTCTGGTAAGGTACATCCCTAAAGGTCATTGTACTCAATTATGGGGCTGATGAGGGATGAGTAAAGAGGCACGATGACTTGCCCTGATCTAGATGTGAATCCCTTCATGAGTAGGTGGGCTATATAAAATGTTTTTCTAACCACTTTGGCCATGTGGTTGTCAAATGAGAGATTGCTATCAACTTGGGTCCCCAGGTCCCTAATGACTCCTTCTGTACTTAATGGATTACCACCTATGTGGTAATTTGTGGCACTTTGTTTTTGCCAAAAGGGATGACTATACACTTTTTGGCGTTTAGCTTGAGGCCATGGCTCTGGCACCAGTTGTCTGTTTCTATGAGGCCCTTTTGGAGGATACTTGTGTCGGCTGGAGAGTTGATTATGGCCCAGTTTGCAGTCATCTGAACTTGGTCAGCCACAGTCCTTCCGTGTTGGCCTGTACCGCCGAGAAATATATACCGAATAAGAGAGGTCCCAGGACTGAGCCTTGTGGGACGCCACTTGTAACTGGTTTGGAGTCTGACATGGCTCCAGCAATTCTAATCATGTGGGTTCTGTCCTTGAGCCAGTTTGCAACCCATCTAGTGACATACGGTTTATATTTAAGCTGGTGAGCTTATCTATAATGCCCGAGTGGGGTATTGTATCGAAGGCTTTTGCGAGGTCCAGGTAGGCTGTGTGGACCACCTTCCCCTCGTCAATGGCCTTGGTGACTGTTTCAAAGAAATTGACCAGGTTTAAGAGGCAGGATCTGCCCTTAACAAAGCCAAACTGGGTAGGATCCAGTGTCTGTAGGTCCCCAATATCTTTATTTATGAGGTCCATGATGATCCTTTCCATAGCTTTGCAGACCAAGCTAGTCAGGCTTATGGGGTGATAGTTTCCAGGATCTGTTGAGGCACCACCTTTGTGGAGAGGGACCACTGTTGCTGTACGCCACTCTTTGGGTACATATCCTGTAGTAAGGCTAGGACTGAACAGTAGTTTTATGTTTGGGTTTAGCTCTTCTTGGAGTTCATGTAGGACGCAGCCCGGGACACCATCTGGTCCCATTGATGCTGTGTTTTTGCTTTGGAGAGGGGCTGTTACCTGAGCATCTGAGATGTCAGGGGCAGCACTCTGTTGGGATAGATATTTGCCCTTTGGTGGGGAGAGGGGGGAGAAGTTTGCACTGAACCTGTCAGCTAGGATGTTGGCAATGTCTGTGGGCTTGGTGTATTTTTTGTCATTTTGGACTAATTCTGAGCATATCTTGGAATTCCCACCCAGGTTCCTAACATAACTAAAGAAAGCCTTGTGATTATGCTTAGTGTCCTGTGCAATTTTTCTCAAGCTGGCCTTAGACGATTTTATGAGTGCCCGTAGTTTTTGCTAATACTGATCAGAGATGCCTTCCTTTTGGGATTTTGCTCTATCATGTAGTAGCTTCCTCCTTCTATTGTATAGTTTGTTTATGGCTGGGGTCCACCAGACAGGACATCTGCCTTTGGAGGATTGGTTCTTGGTTTTATTTGGGATTGCATGATCCATGCATTCCTGAAGGTGTTCATAGAATGCGTTTATAAAGGATTCTGCGGTCTGGGCCGTATTTTCCACAGGCCCGGGGGCTTTGAAGGATTTTGCCTCGGTTTTGAGGCATGTGAAATTTGCTTTAGAGAAGTTTTTCACTGTGGTTTTCTGGGCAGGGGGTGGGGTTGGGATGTGAATATCCAGTGAGATTAGTTTATGGTCTGATCTTACCAGTGAGGGATACGCTTCTGGTCTGGAGCATCGTTTCCCCATGTTGGTGATGATCAGGTCCAGTATGTTTTCCCCTCTTGTGGGAGTGGTAACAAGTTGTTCCATAGCATTTGAGTTTATAAATTCTAGGAACCTTTGGGCTAGGGTGTTGGAGCTAGAGTAATGCTCCCAGTCTATGTTTGGGTAGTTAAGTCGCCCAATATAATGGTGTTTGGAGAGACCTTCATATTTTCCAGTATTCTCAGGAAGGCCAAGTGGGGTTCCTGTGTTTGGGAGGGTGGTCTGTAGCAGGCTATAAACTGGAAGGCAGTTTTACCCACAGTTAGTTGCACATGGATAGTCTCTGATGCTTCGTGCTGTGCCACCAACCTGGAGGTGTGGGTATCTTTGATGAATATTGATACTCCCCCTCCTTTTGTGGTTCAGTCCAAGTTTTGGGGCCGAAAAGCATGGTATGAGGTATAACCTGGTAGTGCTGGGGTGCTCTCGGGAGCCTTGAACCAGGTTTCTGTTACTGCACAGATATCGATGTTCTCCATGCTAAGGAGAGTTTAGAGTGCGTGCATCTTGAGGTTTAGACTTCTGGTGTTGAGTAGCATTACTCTTAGTTTCTTATCCCTTGTGATACCTATAGAGGTGGGTTTGTCTTTTGAGCCCTGCCTAAAAAAGGCACTATGGGGGTAGCAAGAGCCTTTGCCAATATCCGAAAGCCCAGGGGTGACAGGTGCAAGCCGTCCCTAGTGAAGCATCATGGCTTGTCGAGCATGTCATCCCAGGCTGACAGGCATTGATCCCTTTGAATGACACCAACACTTAAGCCAATTGTTGAAATTGATCATCTTGTCTTCATATTGTGGCATCATTCTTGGTGAGGGTAAGATGCTACTCAAGGTCAGGGTCATACCAGCCTGGGCTACATGCTCAGAGAGCTCCTCTATGTCTCTTTCATGTAGTCCAGGGAGGTACGCCTCAGGTCATTTACACCAGCATGGACAATGACTGAGTCATATTTGTACTTGCCTTGGAGTGACCTGAGTGCTTGTGTTATGTGGCGGATCCTAGCACCCAACAGGCAGCTCACCGTGACCTTCTCCTTGTTCAGCCTGGTGAGGGACGCCAGTGTGCCTGACGAGAGTCACCTATTACAAGTGTATCAGGTGTGTTGTTTAGCCTTAAGGGCTGTGACTGTTCAGCACACTGGCTTTGTGAGCTATGTGTTGTACGTGTTTTGTTTTGGGGTAGTGGTTGCTTGGGTGTCTGCTTTGGAGGTCTCTGCTGCTTAGGCAGATTTTTATTTAGAGCCTCAGTATGTTTTTGTGTGTTTATGTGTTTGGTTTGTTGTCGTGGTAGGTCTATGTGAGACTGGAATTGTAGTGAGTGTGGTTTCCTTCTCCTCCTGACTGGTTATGCCAGTACTGAGTTGAGAGAGCTTAGCCTCCAGTTTGGCTATCTGGTTGCATCTCTCACATGTGTTGGAATTTGTTGGGAGGAGGAGAGGGTTGTCTGTGTACATGAGGCAGTTGTAACATTGCTTCAAGATTCCCAGATTCACCAGCTGGACCGGAGAGGAGATTGACAACTGACCTTTGGACATGCTAGAATAGTATTGGGAATTCCTTTATAATTGAAAAAAAGGGCCAATGGGGAACAAGGTACTCAAGGGGAGTTTGTGAGGGTGTAGTGCTTTTAATTTTTTAGAGCTGACTTATATAATTGCTTTAGTGAGCAAGTGCCAGGTAACTTAAATGCAATGTGTTACAGGTAACTTAAATGCAAAAACGACAAACAGTAACTTTCTTTCAAGTGAAACAAGGAAATAAGTACAGTAAGCAATGCAGATGGCCGTTTTCCATGATAAGGACAGTTTCCAGTGCATGCATCTTGACGTTTACACTGCTGGCGTTGAGTAGCATTACTATTAGTTTCCTATCCCTTGTGATACCTATGGAGGTGGTCTTGTCTGTTGAGCCTTGCCTAAAAAAGGCACTATGGGTGTATCAAGAGCCTTTGCCAATATCCGAAAGCCCATGGGTGACAGGTTCAAGCTGTCCCTAGCATAGCAGTGTGGCTTGTTGAGCATGTCATCCCAGGCTGACAGGCATTGGATCCCCTTTGAATGACACTGAAACATAAGCCAATTGTCTGAATTGATCACCTTGTCTACATATTGTGGCATCATTCTTGGTGAGGGTAAGATGCTACTCAAGGTCAGGGTCATACCAGTCTGGGCCACATGCTCAGAGAGCTCCTCTATGTCTCTCATCATGTAGTCCAGGGAGGTATGTCTCAGGTCATTCACACTGGCGTGGACACTGACTGAGTCATATTTGTACATGCCTTGGAGTGACCTGTGTGCTTGTCTTATGTGGCAGATCATAGTACCCGACAGGAATCTCAATGTGACCTTCTCCTTGTTCAGCATGGTGAGCGGGACATCAGTGTACCTGACAATAGAGGCACCCATCACAAGTGTAGCAGGTGTGTTGTTTAGCCTTACATGCTGTGACTGTTCGGCACACTGGCTTTGTGAGCTATGTGTTGCATGTGTTCTGTTCTGGGCTAGCGGTTGCTTGTGTGTCTGCTTTGGAGGTGTCTGCTGCATAGGCAGACCTTTATTTAGAGACTCCGAGTATGGTTGTGTGTGTTTATTTGTTTGGATTGCTGTCGTGGTAGGTCTATGTGAGACTGGAATTGTAGTGACCATGGTTTCCTTCTCCTCCTGACAGGTTTTGCCAGTACTGAGTTGAGAGAGCTTAGCCTGCAGTTTGGATATATGTTTGCATCTCTCACATGTGGTGGAATTTGTTGGGAGGAGAAGAGGGTTGACTGTGTAAATGAGGCAGTTGTAACATTGCCTCTAGATTCTCAGATTCACCAGCTGGACTGTGGAGGAGATTGACAACTGACCTTTGAACATGTTAGGCTAGTATTGGGAATTCCTTTATAATTAACAACAAAAAGGGCCAATGGGGAACAAGGTACGTAAGGTGAGTTTGTGAGGGTGTAGTGTTTTTAATTTGTCAGTGCTGGCATATATAAATGCTTTAGTGAGCAAGTGCCAGGTATCTCAAATGCAATGTGTTACAGGTAACTTAATTGCATAACTGACAAACACTAACTTTCTGTCAAGTGAAACAAGGACATACATACAGTAAGCAATGCACATGTCACTAGGGATTCTCAGAGGTGCTGTAAAGCTGCATTTCAGGTGGGATTAGTGTTTCAGGGAAATAACAAGCAAACAAGCATACAAACAAAGCTACAATCAGCAGGCATGGATCTAGTCTATACTACAGCAAACAAGGTGTACCAATTTCAGTAAGAAACAGTTCAAATATGCAGGCACTATAAGCCTTTAGCCAGAAATTCCCACCTCAGACGGGCAGAGTCCAGCCTCTCCTCCCACAAGAGTGCAGACCATGAACCTTTGTAATGTGAAATAACTGGCCTGAAGCCCAACTGCTTAAACCAGAACTAATACATATTTATAATGACAGACATTGAGCCCTCAATCAGCATTCCACAACTTAGTAGGCTGTATGCTACCTGTCTTGCCACTACAGTATTCCTGACATTTAATGAGACTCACCTCCTGTCATAGTTAGTTGTGTGTTTTGGGGCTGTGAAGCATGGTATGAGGTGTAACCCGGTAGTGCTAAGGTGCTCTTGGGAGTCTTGAACCTGTTGTCTATTACTGCACAGATATCAACATTCTCCATGCAGAGTAGAGGTTGTACTGCATGCATCTTGCGGTTTACATGTCCACCATTGAGTATCATAACTTCCATTTACTTATCCCCTGTGCTACCTATGTAGGTGGCCTTCTGTTTACAGCCTTACTAGCAGAATGCAAAGATGTGCAGACATTACACTATGGTAATTTATAGGGGTGTACCAAACAATACAATGACAATCATACTGTTGATGCATCAGGCATGCTGGGATATACCCACAATGATATCATTACACTGCACAGTTGACAACCTGATAATATTACTACACATCTATGTAGTCACCCTGTGCATCAGCACCATGTTAACCAGTCCTGCATTGATGTTACAGATTGCAGGAGGTGGCACAGTTTCATCATATGCACAGGGTGTGTACTTGGTATGCCCGAGTCTGCCACTGATACAACCAATCGACATGTGTGTGTGTGTGTGTGTGTGTGTGTGTGTGTGTGTGTGTGTGTGTGTGTGTGTGTGTTAGTGAGGGACAACCGTAGAAGATGGGGAAATGTTGATGCAGTGTGTGCGTGTATGTGTTAGCCCTAGGTGTTAGCATTATGCATGTGTGTATGCATGCACAAAGTGCCATCTTGTGGCCGCCATATACGGGTGTTTGTGGACAGCCACAGACTGTACCTGCCAGGTTGTACAGATCACTGTCTCTGGCCACAGACACGGTACCTGTGCCTGGTAGGGGTGCTACAGACAGTATCAGGTACTAAGCCAGACTGGGTACTGTCATCAGAAGCAGGTGGTTGTTGACTGGAGACATGTCCCTGCTGGGACTGTCCAGAGCCACGTGCATGTGGTCTCCTAGGGTGGTCTGATGACAACACAGACCCAGCATTGCTGGGGCTGGTACTGGCACTATGTGAGCGGCCACGGGTTTGTTGTCATCCACAACGACTGCCAGCTTCTGCTGTTGCTGGCATTCATCCACATCGATGCCTAAACCGCCCTGCGTTGCCCTGGCTCATGGACATGTAGTTGTGGGACAGATCTAATATGTCCCCCCAACATCTGTCAATGACCTCGGTGAAATTACGGATGGCAGCCACAACGTCACGCATAGTGTCATTCATAGCAGTGCGATGTGCTCTCAGCTCCCTCAGACCCTGTCTGGTGTACCGTTCCATATGTGACTGTGCCTGCATTACAGCCCGGAACATAGCTGAGGTTAAAAGACCTCTGTGGGCACGTCTGACAGGGACAGTACGACCACGGATGCTCCCACGACAACCCCTGGACATCTGCCTGTGTGGTACCATGTTAGGACTCTGGCCATGACTGCTGTGAGGGGATGCATGTGCCACTGATACCACATTACCCTGGTCAATGCCCACTGTATGCTGTCCATCACCTAGGGATATTGGTGACAATGGATGTATTGGCAGGATGACTGTGCACATTGATGGGGTTGACAGCTGTGTACTGTCGATTGGCTGACCAACAACGGACCCTGGCACACTTCCCTGTGCCATTACACAGGTATCATCATTATCACTATCCCCAGCAGCAGATTCAGGTTCCCTGCTGCACACCACCAGAGCAGCACCAGAACCTGTGAGAAGAAGACAGGAAACACAGTTTACAATGTGCACACAATGTTACCACACATGCACACATGCACATGCACACATGCGCACATGCACACATGGACACATGCACACATGCACACATGGGCACATGCACACATGGGCACATGCACACATGCACACATGGGCACATGCACACATGGGCACATGCACACATGCACACTCCTCAGTACATGAGATACAAACACACAGACACACCTGCAATCACACACATAGCAATACCATTTTAGGGTATTATTACTATTACTATCATAAGTATTAAAGGAATGTTATTACACACTCACCAGCATGGATTGGCTGTCTTGCTGTTACACCAGAGGGACCTGCACAAATAAGACATTCATTGTCAGTGGGCACAACTGGGCCATTGATACTGTGAGTATGATACAGTTCAGTAGTACAACAGTTGGCTTTCACAGGTCTACTGCCGATATTGAGAATATCACTCTTGCACAATAATTACCAGGACAATAGCTACAAACACAGTACACACCTCACACATGCATAAACTACCAGTGTAGAGAACAGTCAAATATAGATATGGCATGTTACCTGCACGCTCCAAGTCCTCCTGCTGGGTGGCTCCAGCCTTCATCATTACACATGTGTGTGGATGGTGTTGTTGTTGGGCTGGAGCCACAACACTTAGGAGGAGCCCCTCCAGTCTGGTGAGGGGGGTGTATAGCCGCCCCACCACCTGTGGCAAGCTGTTGCCTGTGGATATCAGACGCACGCTGATGGACATTTCTAATTAAATCATTGCAGTGATGGTGTACCTGCTCATATGTCCGATTGTGCATGCCTATATCATTTACCCGACGGACAAGGTTTTGCCACAGTGCAGCCCTCTCCTGCTGGTTCTGGCTGATGCAAGAAAAGACTGTGGCAAAATCCTGCACCAGGCTCTGGTGTATCTCCTCTTCCTCTGCAGCAGAGTATGTGGGATTGCGCTGGTGCACCATTGCCCTGGAAGGAAAAGAAACATATGTGAGCAAGTGATTTGGCACACATAAAACTCTACTGTAGTGATATCACTGAACTGCCATATATAGCATCTGTCTGTCTATTGGGGGATACACATGTGAATGACCACATATCAGTGCTCAGCTGACAACTCTGTGACAGTGCCTGGCACACTCCATACAACAAACAAGTATACTCCAGCAGTCAGCACACTGTTTGAGGTCCAATGCACAGCCTCACACTGGGGGTATGTATCAAGGTAATGTATGGGGAACATTGTCAACCCATGCAATGCACAGTACAAATGTCACTGGTAATGCCCAGTAGTCTTTGTTGCCATAACCATACCTACACCACAGTCACATACAGGGAACCACAGCACAACATATGGCAATGTAGTATGTTTGTATCCCAATACCTGACACATCTTTCTCTGGCCTCACACCAAGGACACACACTACCATGACAGACACAAAGTCATGCTGAGCAATCACACCATTACAGACCTTGCACACAGTCAGTGGCACACGCATTCCACCTCACATAGTTGGTATTGCAATGAGTACATGTGTGTGTGTGCATTGTGTCATAGGCAGGTAGTATGCTATTGGGCCTGGGCCTACAGCAGCATACAGTTATGCTACCCTGCCCCTTGGGACACATGTAATGTGGTTGTACTTGCTCCTGTCAAACAGTTACACAGGGTGACTCATATGGCATACTACCTATCTGCATAACATGCAACAGGGGTATGTCTGACATCTACTAATGGGGAGCCTTGCTTCGTAATGCTGGGTGGTTTACTCCAGGGTATGGCCTATTTGTGTGTAGGGACTTGTACCTCCACCATATGCTCTTTACTGCGGTGCCAAGGATGACAGACATAGGTCATTTATGCTGGGGATATTGTGAGGTGTTACCATGGTTGTTGGACAACTGTTATTGGTGTGACTTAACTATGTATATCCAGCAGTGGTATGCTCTGTGTCGGTAGTTTGAGGGCACTCTATCTGTGGTTTTGTCAGTCACTCTGCATAGGTAATGTGTTTGAGGGTTATATCACTGTTTGTTAGGTATGACTGTATCCTTCTCCCTTTCTGTAGTTGTCATGGGAGGTACATACCATGTAGAGAGAGGGGGGGTGAGAGATAGAGAGAGAGAGAGATATTCATATACATACATATCTGTACACATGCATATCTGTCTGTATATGTGTATGTATCTATATATATATCTATATATGTATGTGTCTATTACATAATATGTGTATAGACATATTCTATCCATCTATCTATATATGTTCATAGGTTCATAGGTAGGTACTAGGCTATCGGCCCTAGGGCCCATACAAGCCTAGCCAATAAATGTACCCTGGCTTTCGCCACCCAAGAAAGGTATTTTCCTATGCCCCTGTCGAGCAGAGCCACAGACATGATCCCCGGGGTGAATTCCCCATTTCCCATCCAATCATCAGGATCTTCCTTGAAGAGTGCTAATGAGGAGCTCTGTTTGACATAGATAGGTAGTCTGTTCCAGAGTATGGGAAGTGTCTGGGACAGGACTCTATCCCTCCAGCATGTTCTGTTTATTGTGGTGACAAGGTTAAGGTCCCTAGAGTGTGTTGCTCAGAGGGATTGGGATTTCTTTAAGTGGAGCATGTCCAACAGCTGTAGGTTTGACATAGCTGTGTATGTTAGGCAGAGAGCACCCCTGAGTAGGCGATATGCCATGGAGTCAAGCTGTAGTTTTTTGAGACGGTCTGCAGAGGGCATCCATTTGAGGCCAGTAATCCTCTTTGTGAGGTATTTCTGTGGTCTTTCCAGTTGTTGTAGTTGTCCTGTGAGGTACATACCAAAAGGGGCGTTGTACCCTATTATGGGTTTAATAAGTGATGAGTTGAGGGGAACAATGACCTCTTTTTTCTGGATGGGAATCCTTTTGTGATGAGATGAGCCATGTAGAAGGATTTCCCGACCACTGTGGCGATGTGATTATCAAAGGAGAGACTACTGTGCACCTGTGTCCCTAGGTCTATTATCACATTTTTGACATTAAGTAGACTACCAGCTCTCTGGTAGTTCATGGGTACAGAGTTTATACCATGGGGATGACAATACACATTTTGGCATTGAGCTTCAGGCCATGGCTTTGACACCAGGTATCTGTCTCAGTGAGGGCCTTTTGTAGTTTGCCCACATCGTTAGGAGTTGCGATTATGGCTCCTAGTTTGCAGTCATCTGCAAACTTTGTTAGCCACAGACCTTCTGTGTTGGCCTGCACTTCGGAGAAGTAGATACCAAACAGGGGAGGACCCAGGACTGAACCCTGTGGTACTCCACTTGTCACTGGTCTGATGTTGGATTTGGAATACGCTACTTTCACAGTGTGGGTTCTGTCCGTGAGCCAGTTGTCAACCCATCTTATGACTTAGGGATTTATACCTAGTTTAGTGTGCTTATCTATAATTCCAGAATGGGGGATGGTGTTGAAAGGCTTGGCGAGGTCTACATAAGCTGTGTGAACCATTTCACCATCATCTATGGCTTTGGTGACTGCTTCAAAGAAGTCAATCAGGTTTAGGAGACATGATCTGCCTTTTACAAATCCAAACTGAGTAGTGTCCAGAGTTCGGAGATTACCAATGTCTTTGTTTATGAGTTCCATGATGGTACATTCCATGGCCTTGCAGACCAGGCCCATCAGGCTAATGGGGCGGTGGTTACCGTGGTCCGTCGTGGCTCCCCCTTTGTGGAGTGGGATGTGTTGTGGTGCACCATTCAGTGGCTACAAAGCCTGAGGTGAGGCTATGATTGAACATGGTACTGCGGTAGGGTGCCAGTTCATTCAGTGGTTTGTGTAGAATGCAGCCTGGGATATTGTCAGGGCCCATGGATGCTTTGTTCTTGGCTTTGGAGAGTGTGTATTTTACCTGTGCAGCCGTGATTATAGGGACTTTGCATTCTTCCAGTATAGAGATGGGCCCTCTAGGGGGTGAGAGGGGGGTAAACTTAGCACTGAACCTATCTGCCAGGATGTTGGCAATATCAGTTAGTTCTATATATTTAGTGCCATTATGCTGTACCTCAGAGCAGATCTGAGTGTTCCCATTTAGATTCTTGACATAGCTATAGAATGCTTTGTGGTTGTCTTTAGAGTCAGTGGCAATTTTGTTTTCGTAACTAGCTTTGGGGGATTTTATGAGGGATCTCCGCTTCTTACTGAGGTTGACCAGGGAGTTCCTCCAGTCATAGGAATTTACTTATTTTTGCAACAGTTTCTTTCTTCTGATGTAGAGTTTGTTTATGGCAGAGGAAGACCAGAATGGCTTCCTTTGTCTGGGGGATAACATCTTGGTTCTATTAGGGATAGCATGATCCATGCACTCGTGTAAGTGCTTATACAGTGCATTTGTGTAGGATTCAGCAGTCATACCTCTATTGTCCATCTGCATGGGTGTCATGCAGTTTGCCACTTCTGTCTTAAGAAGTGTGACAATGGCTTTTGAGAAGTTTGTTATGATGGTGCCCCTAATTGGGGCTGGGGGTGGGATGTGGATGTCTAGGATGATTACCTTGTGGTCGGATCTGACCAACGAGGAATTGACCTCTGGTGTGGAACACCAGTTTCCCATGTTGGTGATGACCAAGTCTGGGATATTATTGCCCCTGGTGGGGGTGTGAATAAGTTGATCCAAGGCGTTGGTATTTATGAATTCTAGAAAATGTTGAGCAATAGAGTTGGTACAGGTGTAGTTTTTCCAGTTAATGGTGGGGTAGGTGAAATCGGCCCATTATTAGGGTGTTGGGTTGTACCCAATACTTTCCAGTGTATCATGAAATGAGGGGTGTGAATCCTGGGGCATGGTGGGGGGGTCTGTAGCAAGCTACGATTTGGATTGCGTTCTTGCCCAGAGTTAGTTGCAATTGGATACCTCAGATGCATTATGCTGTGCAACTAGGAGGTGTGGATATCTTTAATGAATATGGACACGCCTCCGCCTTTAGTGCTTCTTTCTGGGTTAGGTGGCCAACAGGTGTGGTATGAATTGAAGCCCGGTAATGCAGGGGTGCTCTCTAGAGATTTGAACCAGGTCTCTGTCACTGCACAGATGTCACAGATGTCACCCTTTACAGTGGTGTATTTGTCATTTGAACCTTGCCTGACAAAGGCACTATAGGGGTGATATGAGTCTTAGCCAGTATCCGGAATCCTGAGGGCGACAGGTGCAGGCCATCTCTACCAAAGCAATCGGTCATGTCGTCCCAGGCAGACAGATGCTGGATCACCTTAGAATGACACCAGAAGCTTAGCCAATTGTTGAGGTCAATCATTTTGTCCTTGTTCTGTGGTATAATTCTGGGTATATCTATTTCTACATCCCTCTCTATCTATGTATACATATATGCACATTATATATAGATACATATATAAATATACATACATATACATATAATATATATATATATATATATATATATATATATATACCTTTTTATTTATACATACGAATACACACACTAACATACTGCTAAACATTCATTACTGTACAACCTACATTGTATGTTGCACTACAACCTACATTGCTATGTGTACATAGCATCCTTCACATACATATGTATGTCCAGCCTTCACTAACAGTTGCAGTATGTCCCCTGCCCTATGCACATCTTCATATATATCTATATACAGACTGCTAACACATATGGAGGGTTCACAGTATGTAGACTATTACATTATTAGTTTACATTACCTTTGTTGGACACTGCTATTTTTGATGGCTTGCTGCTTGGTAGCCTGCTGTTCTGTAATGTTGTAGTTTCGGCAGTCTGTGTCTCTTATTTGCTTTTTTTTATTATTTCTTTGTTTTTATTTATTTTTTTTTTTTCTCTCTCTCTGTCTCTCCCTCCGGCTGTTGCAATGAATGTATTGCATGTGCGGACTGGGAGTATAGGCTGCTTTTGTAGGTATATGCAGATGTGCATGTGATGGCCTCTGCACCAATTGTTAGCCAGCATTTGCTAATTGCATGCAGCCTGCTGTGTGGTAATTGCAGTTCTCACTGTGATTTCAGGACAGTGCTATAAAATGTTAGGTGAGGTAGGCGTAGCCCTTTCAGATTTTTAAGGTGGGGACCATGCTGGTATGCTCTGGACACTGTTGTGTGAGCATAAAGGTTGGTATGTCTCTCATATGTCAGGCTGTGTTGTAGGCACTGACATGCATGTTGTACTGACACCTGACTATTGCTTCCTCCAGTTTATTATTCTCAGTGTGTATGTTAACTGACACCTAATAATACTAATACTGTTTAAATGGGAGTATGTGCTTTCCTGTGGGACTTGTGGAGTAACTGGTTTACAGCAGTGGCTCTTGCAATTTGTTGCTATGGCTTCACTATTTAGCCTTTACATTCACTCCTTGGAGGCCTGCTAGGTGTCTTTACTGGAATGTGTTGCTATGGCTTTCCTATTTTCCATTCACATTCACTCCTTGTAATGCTTGCTATATTTCTTTCAGCAGCAATTCCTTATATGTTTGTTGTGGTTTGGTGGTACTGCATGCAGTCTGGTCTGGCCAAGGTGTGGGGCTTGACACCTACAAGGGTATTTTATTTTGCTGCTGAGCAGTAGTGGCACCTTGTACTTTGTACTAACAGTTATGGATAGCAGGCACATGTAGTGCTTGTAAACAGCTATACTGTCCTTCTGTTATTAGTTGGATACCTCCTTTGATATTTGTGGGTTACACCTACATGTGGGTGTGCTTGTGGAAGTTATTCTACAGCTATTCACAAAGTGTGACAGCAGACATAATGATATGCCTGTGAATTTGTGACACTTGCAGGCCTCAGATACTCACTCTCAGATGTATCTTTTATCAGCCTCAGGGAATGGTCCATATCAGTGGGATACACCCTTGATATATTTCAGATATTCTGCAGTTGTGACTGTGGGGTATTTTGAGCATGTGTATTAATACACCATTTCTGACATGCACGTAGTGCATACTTTCAGTAGTTGACAGTTATCATTACGTGGGACAAAACACCTTTCTGCCTATTAGTACATTTCACAGGGAGTCAGTGGGGCACAGTTAACATTTGTTTTCAAATCAGGGACATCCCTGTAAATCAGTCCCAGTTGTGAGGTCTGGCCTCTTACCTGTTCAAATATGGCAGTGTTTATCCTGCTCTGATAGTGTGTGTGGTTTGCAAGGTGCTACTGTCACATTATTACCTACTAGCTACCCACTAGCATGGCTGTTTCTCTTCTCACACTAATGTTATACAAATCCACAAGAATTGCCAGTAAAGATACAAGAAAAGCTTTGTGTAATAGCCTTCCTATATTCCCTTTACATTCAGTCCTACTATTTCATGATATATTGCTTTCAGCACAAAGTTCTTGTATATCAGTCATGGCTTAGTGGTAAGTCATGTAGACTAGTGTTTCCAAGGTCCTGGGTTCGAGACTGATAGAGGAATTTTATTTTGATGCTGAGCAGACTACAGGTCTTGTCATTCAGAGTGACTAAGGCACTTTTAAGCAGTTGTAAGCGGGTTAGCACTGGTTTGCACGGAGCTCACGCATGCGCACTGTCGCTTAGCTTCGCTTACACACGCTTAGCTAAGCGCGCACAAGCGCACTCCTGCTTACAACTGCTTAAAAGTGCTTACTCTCGCGCACATCCGCGCTAATTTCTTTGAAAGAAAAGAAAATGGGGAGATAGGACAGTGGTGAAAAAGGGGGCACAAAGAGGGTAGGACAGTAGGAAAACAAGCTCGGGATTTGCAGGAAGGATGTAGGAAAGGCCCATAGTTGCCCATTTCTTTATCAGCAACAGCTGTGCATATGTCTGTAATTTGGTGTGAAATTTGAAACCTTCCACCCCTGAGAGAGGGGTGAGGACAACAAAATATGTTGTACAGCCTATTGTAATTACCACTTCACATGTCCAGCAGACATGTCTGCAAAATGGGCAGCTATGTATGGGGCATATTTTTTTTGCAGGAACAGTGTGTCCTTTTTTTTTTTTTTTCAGGTGAGAGTGGAAAGTGAGGTACAGGAAGTCGGTATATTTGGGGAGGTAGGTAGGGGAGGTTAACAGACAAGACAAACAAGACGCATACAGGGGCGGAGTATGACACATGTGGGGGGGACACAATTGACGGGGATGGATGTTGGGATATCGTGAGCCCAAAAGCCCACAGATGGCAACAGTGGAACTGAGATCCCCACCCATGGGCAGTTGCCACTGTGCCTTCACAGCCCAGGACGGGGCTGTGCTGGGGGCTGTGTAGGATGGGCAGCAGGGACACCCGTGAGTTGTGCCACCCAAACCTCAAGCTGGCATAGGGGTTCAAGCACAGAATGCCTGATCTTGCTACGCACCACAGACCGGACACTTTGGAGGGTGAGTGGACGGTCTCCTCTGGCCACGCTTGCAGAGGGGGGACGAGCCCCATCCCCTGCAGCGCTTCCACCCAAATGTGGCACAGGGCCACCTGAGGAGGTTCCGGCCTGGGCACTAGTGCCAGGTGCACTCGCCAGCTGAGGTGGGAGAGGTGGGTCCGCTGGAACCCGCCTTCCCTGTTGTCCTATGTTTAGAAATATTTTATGACATTTTGGGTTAGTAACAAACAATACCATTCAAAATTAGTTGTAAAAGCATGCATCAGTATTCCCATTAACCAAACACCCATGAATTCCAAACATTGAACAGCAAGCATAACACATGCATATTTTGAACAACAGTACACAATCCAACAGCATGCAGAGTCGATTGATGGCAACAGGCCATCAGTTTGGATATGTGAACAGGGCACATGCAGCAACATACATGCAAATATGTTTGAACCAACAGGACAAATATCCATAGGAATTGATTGTGAATACACATACCCAGTTTGTTGTGGAATGGCATTATTTGTGAATATAGGGTAGGGTGAAGAAATATTTCATTAACAACTTCAACCACATATACATATGCTGTACATCTCTAGTAGCTGCAGATATATATACCCTACAGGTCTTACTACAGTTTCCTATATGTAACCTTAGGAATGTTGTTGATGGGACTGTTACTGATACATTAATATCCATTGCATTTTATTCATACACATTTCATATCTGGCTATGTTCAGGTACAGCATCCTGCTACATTTCATTTATATGGCTCTAGACAACTGTGGATGTTCATTATTTCATACAACCATACTATCTCCATATTGCAAGGGTACAGCAACATATACAAATTGTGGGACAGACACATTCCAGCTTCAGTACTTTATTTCAAACATTTCACTTTTTGGTTGTGGCTGTCTCATTCATTTCATTATGTACTGATGGCAGAATACTTTATTCAGAAGTTATAACAGCTTTCTTGGTCGATTCATACCTCTTTCTCTCACTCACTTGTTTTATTTTTACAATTCAAGTTGGTACTTTATTCTAGGCATTATTAACATGTCATACTTGGTTACAACAATCCTTTCCAACAGACTCACTTGTTTCATATGGCAGATTTTCAAAGGGGATGTATTTGACACACGTCTATTGTCTTTAGCTTGTTTACCACTAATTTTCAGGCTGCAGCAGGTTATCTGATATTACAATACAGGTGGGAAATCTCTATTTCAGACTTGTTTCATTTATATTTCTGGATTACAGGCTGCATCACTTATCTAATCATACAGTACTAGCAGAATCTTTCTTCTAGTGTTATTTGAACTGTATTAATATGTGACTACACTGACCTCTTTTACAAGCTGTCTCACTTATATTGTATAACAATTACAGGAATATAATTACTAACCTGCCTGGTGGCGCAACTGCTCCAGCCTATCACCATAGGCTCGCCGATTCACGGAACGCACACCTGCAGCTGTAATATAAATTAAGTAATATTGGAACATACATCTCCATAATATCAGCTAGGATAATTCCTTACATACATAATTACATGGATACTTACTCAGTAGTAGGGCGTTGGGCATTTGCCGGGCCTCCTGTATCTAATGGTTCAGTTGGTCCTGCTTCCGTCTCTTCAGGTCCACATGGTGGTGACGGACCTGTTCACCAGTCCTTGTTATGCCTGTGGCACTGGTGAGATCATGTGCCAACCAGTTCCACGCCTCTGCCTTATATGCACCCCACAGAACCTGGCCCTGAATGAGTTGAGCCTCATGATCATGGACTAGGAGCCAAACCATGTATTTGGACTCCTCAACACCCCACCTCTGTGCTCGAAAGTGACTGCCCTCTCCTACACCTGCCATCCTGACTGCAAATAGGTTCCACAATCAGTTATGCTGTGTATTCCCACCTATGGGGCTTATATATGCCATTTTTCCCGCACTTATCTGTGATTGGCCATTTTGGAATTGTATCAGCTTCACAAAACCTGCTTTGTCATGCTTCTATTTCCATTCATTCCTATATATATGCTAATACTGCATTTTTCAGTACAGCTGTCATGGCTTAGTGGTTCAGTACTTTGACTATGATGCACAGTATCCTGGGTTCGAGCCTGGGCATTGCTTTTTTTTATTTTACTACTGTCTAGACAGGCTAGGAGGTGTGTCTGTTTAAAGGTGGCTTTGCTACAGGTTGCTCATCGTTGCCTGCTGGTAAGCCAGTTGGCGCGCTGGGCAGCTCCGCGCAAACGGGTTACGCTGGTTAACGCGTTATTTGGCTGTGAGCACACATATTACGCTGTGAGAAATATTGCGCAACTACGGGCACACACTTTCACCGTGTTAAAGCACTGCTCAACTCCGGGCACTCCTATTACACCTGTTAAACCACTGGTCACCTGCAGGCAAACATACTCAGCTTGTTAGAGCACTGCTCAGCTATGGGCACTTATAAAATATTTTATTTTTTTATTGTGTCAGAGTTCTTCATAAAACATGGCCCATTTCATTGCATTTTACTTAAATTATAATTGTATATATATATATATATATATATATATATATATATATATATATATATATATATACATACATATATGTCAGTGGATTGTTTCGTGCTTATTTCACTAAAAATAAAAAATGATGTTGTTGGTGCTCGAACCGTGACTGCCTCCTCTTTGGCCGACGTCTCTACCACTACGCTATTGCTGCTTGGCTTATTTTGCATATTTAGAGCTTATATGCTTTTTCAATGACTGCTAACTGTGGCTGAGCGAAGGGCACACCCGTGCAAACGAGCGCAATTACGGGCAAACATTTCTGAAATAAAAAAAAAATTAAACTGCTCATTTTTACGTTTTACATTTCAGTTGGGTTAATAGTCTGTAGGGGCATGTGTGCTGTTGTGTTTCTTGACATTTCCACGGACTCGCTCATGGGAGTTTCCTTTTGGGACTGTGATTCTTCTGGGGGCGTGTCCCTTTGCAGGTCTCATCATGCGGACACGCCCCCAACATTGCTACTTGGACCGTGTTAGCCTAGGGTGTGATTCAGCATGCCCTCATGAATAAGCATGGCATGCTGACATCACCCGTTTAACTGCAGCCTCCGTGTAAGACTTGCTAACTCTTACACGGAGGCTTTGTGAATCCTGCAGATAGTGAAAAAACTGAGAACATAATAAATCAAAGTTGACTTTTACACACAGTTCAGCTTTCACAAGCTCAGGCCTCATGCAGTTTGTGTGATCAGTCCACAAGTTTTTCATCATTGAAAATATACGTTCAACATGGGTGTTGCTTGTAGGAATAACAAAAACAAATTCAATAATACTTTTCAATTTAGGTGCATCACAGCCACTAAAGAATTCAACCCATCATTTGTCAACTTCAGCTTGATTTGCCATCAGCTTTGGGATGACTTGTTTCAAGCACAGATACTCAACATACAATTCAATTCCATTAACAGTCACACCACAAAATTATACTATCTCCAAAATTCCAGAAAAACAGTAAGGCTCATGAAGGTTTAGAACATGCAGTTTCTTCAGTGGACTTGTTTCAAGGTCAAACCACTTATCCAGGTAATGTATTGCTTGAGTGTACACATTCAGTGCTTCTGTTTTAAATTATGACACCTGGCTGCCTGTCATAAATCCGAAATTGTTGTTAACTGTAAAGCCAAAAAACTGATCATTTTTTCTCTCCACCAACTCATTGTGTACTTTCTCCATCACAGCAAAAAGCTGTGTGATATAAGTTGTGTTTGACTCTGGTTGCTTAATGACTCTTTTTTTAATTTCTCCAAGTCCTTTGGGTTTCTAATACCCTGATGGTAATGGACCCCATTCCTAAGTCAAAGTATGATTAAAGTTCATGAAATTAGTATTGTTTCAATCTTTGACGTCAGCCAGTAGTGCTCTTCGCAGCACCCACAATTTGCCCAGTAATGACTCCTTCTGCTGTTCGTATAGAATTACATGTACTGGTAGCATATCTAAATACAATTGTACATTCTTTTTTATAAGACTCGTTGCTCCTATTACTATTGGAACTGTATGGGTATCTTTCTTCCACATTGCTCTCATTTCTGCCTGCAGATCCTAACATTTTATGATTTTGTGTCTCTCTGTACACACACTCATGAAGCTGTGCACAAAATGAATGTAGCATTCTGGGACAGAAAGTTCGCCATGCACAACAACCCATCTTCCTGATCTGCAATAAAACTTCAAATCAATTTATTTATTTCCTGTTTTCCTTCACTGATGAAGTAAATCTTTATAGCTGTCCAGCAACTTATGAGCCTTAAAGCTGCAGGTTCAAGTGACAACCAGTGCACAGGAATATGATGCAATAAAACAGCGTATTCTTCCCCTGCAAAGTTGTAGCAAGATTTCCTGTACATCCAGCCATTTAGCTGATGTTGAATATTCATTGTACACCTTGAAAACCAGTTGCTCAACATCATAAGTCAACTGTTTGCATGCATGTTTGGCAGTGTTTTGCAGAACATGGCAGTTGCAGTTTGCTTTGATTAGAGATGGTTGTTTGGTCTTTAAATTAGCAAAAATGGAATGGTGCTTGCGATAGCTGACAGATGCATTATCACCACAGTAGCTGACTAAGTTTTTAACTTGCAGACCATTGCCTTCCAGCACTTCTAAAATCTGGGTTGCTACTCCATCCACCGTTTTATCACTGTCCACATAAAAATCAATCAAATGATCAGTGATGCCTCTGGTAGACAAAAAGAACTAAATTGACACCTGTACATTTTCAAATTGCCATTGTTTGAAGCATCAGTTGCTAATGAGAATGGTTTATTCTTCTGCAGTTCACTTAAAGCCAACTCCATGGAATGAGGTGATAAAATGTTTTTAATGCACGACTCTGCTTTTGTTTTTCCACACAAAATTTTTTGGCCAATTTGGAATTGGAAAATATTTGGCAAAAGAGTTTATTACCACAAGCCTGGGAAAAGTAGCTGTGATGATGTATTCCATGAAACATCATTGCTAATTCCTACACAGTAACTTGCTCTTGGTCCAAAAAGTTGGGAGTGGAAAATAAATGTTTAATTGTAGTTGACATTTTTTGGCTTTGAGAGTTTTGTTTGTTTTTGTCACCAGCTGCATGTTTTGTGATGGCTGTAAGTCCATCAGTTCTGACAGAAAATAAACAGCAGCAAATTTTACACCATACAAAGTTGATGTTTGTATTGTCCTGGTATAACCACGAGTTGAACTCTGATGAGAAGAAGGGAAGTCTGAATGATGAGGTCACAAAGCTAGAATCAGAGAGGCTTTGTTTACATCTGCCGCACTTCTTCATTTTATTAGACTGCACTGTTTTAACTTTGGAATATTGTAACAGAGGATACTGGAAGAGAAGAGGTTAAGCTCAGCTCCAGCTAACTTTGAAAAATAGTAAGAAATTAAATTACTTAATTTACGCCATAAAGATTGTATCTTACAGCTCTGATTGCAGCCAGAGACAAAATGTCAGTGGGAAAACAAGTACTAGAAAGCCTTTTGTATTGCCTTTAGCAGTGTACTAATTGCTAATTTGGACAGGTAGAACTTTGAAATTGTTTTATGACATCCCAATGTATGTGTTATTGTGTACAGAAATAATGCTTTAATATTAGGTGAGCGAGAAGTCTCAATGCAGTCTGTTTTTGAAACCTGAAGAAGAAAGAAGACAACTCACCTACTTCATCTTGTCTTGCTCTAGTAAGTGACCAGGGAATAGTAATTCTTTAGAATAGTTAGGAAAATATAGTGATATTAGTTAAGAACTGTTTTCTTGTAGCCGTGTGAATCTGTTTATCTGTGTTATTTTAATATTTCCTGTGATTGAAACTCTGGTGTTTTTTTGTAAATAGATATTCAATTGTTTCATGTTCTTTTATTATTTATTGTTAAATATGTTTATACTTTTCTTTGCAGATTGTGGCATGAATCATAGATCCACAGAATGAGATAGACAAGGGATACAATTATGCTATATCACAAGCCTAGGTAATTGTGGAACATGTGTTTGGGCTGCTGAAGGCATGCTTTCATTATCTGGATGTATGAGGTGGTGCCCTGCAAAATGCCCCTTGCACGTGTGCTAAAATCTTTCATTTTCTGAAATATCATGCTTAGTAGACAGTTACAGCAGGGGGTCAATTGCAGGAAGAAGACTTTCCAGCACCCAAGGCAGTGGAGGCTGAGCTAAATGAGGGTCAGTGTTAGAGCCAGAAGCACAATATGTACATGCTTTATAAAGCTGTTTGCAGTAAGTCATGGCACTGGCAAACAGTCACCTGCTTGCACACATTTCTTGCCCATAGTACAGTATATATACACTGAAGTAAAAGAGATGCATACAAATCCAGTGCCAGATGTTGCTTACCCATGCATAAGCTAGCCGCACTTTGCATCAGATATAGGCAACCTACACAATGAAGCACAAAAGGCAGACCACAGCTATCACCATCTGCTCAGGAAGGGAGGGGTGCCAAAGTATGCAGTTTGTCCCAGAGAAATGTGCGAGTGCTGTAGAAACTGAAAAAGAATAGTTGCACTGTGTGTATGAGATGAGCTGGAGTCGATTATTGCAAAGGCTTTGTGATGGGCTAGTATCATTGGTTGTCTGAGTGTGCAAGTCACTGGGGATTGTAATGGTGTGTGTGTGTGTTTGTGAGGGGGTGTAAATGCATGTTCGGACACAATCTTAGCAGTAGTTGAAGCACTGTGGCTCCACCTATTGGATAGGTCAGGGGGCATGCATGGTACATAATTAGGCATCATGTGTGTGCCCACCATCCACGAAAGCTGCCTCTACAACAGTTGCATGAGTAGTATCAAGGTCTTGTGTACACTGTTGTGTGTTGTGTGACTGTGAAATTTTCCATTACCAGACATGACACTGTTATGAATTTCTGGGTCTATATCAGCATATTGAATGCTGAGAACGCCGAATGCAATTTCATCGAACTGAAATGTTCGAAATCGCAAAAGAGTGAAGTGACGGAACATCGATTTCTTTCCCAGGGAAAGAAATCGGTGTTCCATGCAAAAAAAATAAATACATTTTGAATACTTTAAACACTGACAGAAGTGGGAGTCTTTGCTCCCACACCCCCCCAACATGGGGGGCTGTGCCCCCCACACCTCCCCCTACTTAAATATACCAACTCCGAGACCACACCACAGTGGAACAAATAGCAAACTCCGATGATGGTCCACTGATTTCTTTCCCTGGGAAAGAAATTGATGTTCCGTCAGTTCACTCTTCTGAGATTTCAAACATTTCAGTTCAATTAAATTAACTTCGGCGTTTTCAACATTCAAAATGCTGATGGGAACCCAAATTTCCTTCCAGAAATCACCTGTAGCTTGTGTTCTAATAGCAGCTCTATGATGCAATGAGGCCCTATGCAGCCATTCATGCTTATATTTCACAGGATCCTTATCAGCATGCATGAGATAACAAATGGGCATAGGGAGCCCTTACAATTATGCAAGTGCTTGCATCACCATCATGAAGGAGGTTAGGCCTTTAAAAAAAATGGGTTCATAGCCAGGATGCCAGGGAGGGCAGGACAGTAACAACCCTGATGTATGCCATGACCTCCCCCCTGTGTGACAGTCCCCCTGAAATAGTGTTACTCCATTAGGTCTGACGATTCCCCATCACTGAAGAAAGAATGGGCATTCTTGATACTTATCAGCAAAATGGGAAAAAAAACTATTAAAAACAATCATGGATGTAAATCCCAGATTTTATCTCATGAAAATGCCAGGTTCATTTTTTATTTTATTTTATTTTATTTTTTTATGTAACAGTTACTTAGAAAGGTACTTGTACATATTCATTCTAGGTAGAAAGTCATTACTACTTGCTAATTCAAATAGGTCATCCTATTGTGACAAAACCCATCGCTTGCCCATTGCTCAGTTCTCCCTATCATCATTTGTTCTTCCTGAATGTCATTGTCCAGTCTGTGCTTCCCTCTCCTAGTGTGTGCACATCCAGCCTTGTCTGTATCGGTTTGTGTTTGTGCCCCCCACCATTTACCCCTCTTCCTTTTTACTCTACCTTTTTCCTTTTCACCCTTTCCTTAACCCTAAACTGTGATTCAGCCGTCATCTTATTGTGTGATAACCAATCCTTTGTACACTGTTAACTCTGCTTTCATATCAATCTTATTCTGATGCTACAAAAAAGTATTGACTTAGAGGCTCACTGTAATATATACATTTTTTCATTAATTGATTAGATGCAATGTCATTTAAAGAACATACCTATACACTGATATGCCTGCCCACCTAAACACATGACTGAAATGGAGACAGATTACCACCTCCTACCTGAGAAGGCAGCTGATGGCAGTGACATAGAGTACCATAGTTTCATATCCTTTAAAAATGCAAACTTGCTGTCAAAGTTGCAGAGCTTAAAGGTCTCAGCTAGTGATTGAACAATATAGCAGCTTAGCTATATTTGATGTTAGTCAAAAGGCTGACAAGTTCTTAGCAACCTCTAGGTGAATACTGGACGTCATAAATCATCATAGTATTTGTCAAGCAGCCTAATTCTAAAATATGAAAGTAACTTTTATTTAAAAACTTCACAGCTTACCTGTGGAAAAATAATTACCACTTTTTTTTATCAGTCAGTGACCTAGATAATGCCCCCTGTGATCGATGAATCTAGCCTGAAGACAATAAACTATTTGTGCTAGATCTGTCATTAGCTTTTGGTATAGAAGCAACACATTCATCTGTGACATTAGCCACCTTGATTAAAGAATGGAGCAGATTTGCTGATGAGGGCTGGCTAAGAGAAAGTTCCGGCAATCTGCTTCCATATTAATGCCATGAAAGCTCTGTGACTGGTTCAGATAATGGTCCATAGCAGCCACTATGAGTAAGTCATGACTCAACAACATTAAACATACACACACAATCTGTTATCCTAACAACAAATATTTACCTAAGCACTGATTACATAACATTTCAGTCTTGCAGGGCATCATCTTCAAATTATGCAAATGTACCATACCTCTCAACCTCTTAGAGCAAGAAATCTGGACAAAACCATAAACAGAAGTGGGATAAAGACCCCAAAATAGGGCCAGTTTTTAAATATTGCTCTTACAAACTTAGAAAGTTGATAGAATAAGTAATAACATGTTGCATTAGCATGGATTTTCTGAAGGGTATGAAGTCTAACTGAAATTTAAATGTCTGTCATTATTTTCTAACTTTAATTATTAATGATTTGCCATTCATTTTTCAAAAAAACACAATTTTATGAAAAATGGACCAATATATGAGTCAAAATAAATCTAGACATTCTGTTAAAATCTGTATTGTACTCTCAGATTTTTTGGGCAAGTATTCAAGTCTGTATTTTTTTTTAGTTTTCACTATGTCCCTGGTAAGGTGTCCTGGCTGTGTTATACAATATCTATATGTATTAGTGTACCACACTCCCACTCGTGCCACACGGGCTCATCAGCAGTGCACGAACACAGCACCCTTCTTCTTGCTTATTCCCATTCCCGGACTTCCTGCCTAAAACTAAAGATAACTAAATTAATAACTACTTTTTTTCACTTCACTGACTCTCTCTGATGCCCGTCTGTCTTTATGAAATGACACTGTCTAACTGAAGCATATGGAATCAAGTCTTAAATACACACCCAGACTTCCCACCTAACCAAAAGATAACTAAATCAGTTCTCACAACTTTTCATTCAGTGACATGATGACTGTCGCTCTTTATAAAAATGGTGTTGCATGTGGTGGAATCTACTGTGTTATATACTTACACCTTACTCTTGTGAGGTCAAGCGCAGGATTTCAGTCACTTGGCTAGTTTTGCTTTTAGTTCTGGAGCGGTGCTGAATCTGTGCTGATTGGTTATCTCAGCTTTCACTTGCAATTGAGATTAACCAATCAGCTTCAGCACATGCAGCTAGTTACTCCTTTACATTGTGAAATCCAGACACTGGACCCGAACAATATGGAAAAATTCTGCACAGTTGGCAATCCTAGTTCTGTCTCATACAATGACTTTAATAGCATTGTATTTAAATTACATCAGGACTTAAATTCTTCACCCAGACTCTGAAAATAATCTACAATTTTTTTTTTCGGTTTGGCTCTTCTAATTACCAGTTCTAATTCATTTGAAATAAGTGCACTTAAACTGCATAGCAAAGCACAATATCTTTCTGCTTTTATGCACATCCTTTAGTTTCTCAAGTACTTTATTGCAATACATGTACATCTAACCTGAACGCTATCTTCAGAGGAAGTATAGAAACACTAGGCGAGAGATGAATGTTGAAAATGAATGTGGTAGAAGTAATGATCTATCCATTCATGCATTATTTGATCCATTTAAAATATTTCTGCCAAGCATGATTATCACAACTGGCTTTATAGCAGTTCACACTGAATTCTCCCTTGCTACATCTCAAAACTCATATCACATTATAGATACTATGTGCCATACATGTAGATGCTTGAAAATCAGTTTAATTTCTGCATTTTTAATATTCTGATAGTTGCATACACAGAATGAACAAAGAATAACTTTGTCATTACACAGCATTTGTACAATAGCTACAGTGTTAGTGAATACATCCTAAGTAAGCGTTACATCATTATCATATATGTATTCTATTATATTTCTTATTGTTTACTTATATTTCTTATTGTTTACTTATATACAATTTCATGGGGAGCTTTTCTCCCTGAGCCTCCGCTGAAAATGGACCTGTGTCCAGTTGGACTTTCCTGGTTATCAAATGTAACATAAATAAATAAATAAATAATCAGTTCTAGTGTTTCCTGTCCAGCAAATCTAGCTGAAGAAAAAGTGCAATAATTTTAATGCTTGCACATTTCCTCACTGGCAGTAACATGGTATTCAGTTCCACGCTTAACAGTACCTTGTGTTTTAAGAGTTATGTTATGGAGTGGCATTTTTGAATGAGTTTCACCTGTATCTGTGAAAGATTATTGAAAATTTCACTTCTCCAAAATGTGCATTTTTTCAGTATTTAAGAATAACATTTAAGTGCTGAAAGGTGCGGGGTGATCTTCCAATTCTCACCGCCATTGCATTATATAACAAAGTATAAGGTCTTGTTGTTACTGTGGCAATATGAGGTACTGTCAGCTATGCCAGAAGAAATAGGGCAGTGGATGTGTAACATATGCCAGCAAGAGATACCTGGAATTTTGTAAAGAGTTATATGTCATTTGAATATCAACCTGATTTATAAAGATGCTTATGCTGAAAAATTTATTTGTAAAGCTGAGTGTGTTCAAATTGTCCCAACAGTTGGTCCTGCTGACTGAAAAGAAATATACATGCATGTAGTAACTGATTAAATGTATGCATTGTAACTGTTGAAATGAATACATTGTAACAGAGGATACTGGAAGAGAAAAGGTTAATCTCAATCCAAAACAATAGACAGCGACCACACTCCTCAAACCAGGAAAACTCAAAACCAAAGATAACCAGGATAGGAGACGCTAAAAAAGCTTAAATAAAGCTTTATTCCTTTTCTTACAGTTGATAAAACCACACACCACGAACAGTTATGCAAATGAACGCCTTCCAAATCTCAGCGTTTTCGTCCTGAATGGACTTCATCAGATAAAAACACTCCCTTTTAATTAACCTTTTATACAATCAATAAAACCACACTCCAATCAAATCATCCCAAAGCAATTTAAATAATCAAATCAAATGCTTTGTCTCATTAATTTTTTAAAAAAATATACGTTCCTTATGACTTTGTTGAAAATGTATTACTTTATGTTAATTTTCATTTATTATTTATTTATTTTATTTTACATTTGTTGACCGGGCTAGTCTAGCTGGATATATGTCCATTTTCAGTAGAGGCCCGGGGAGAAAAGCTCCAAACAGGAAATTGACAAAGTTAACAAAGTTCAGGACCAGAATTACTCACAATACAGAGCTAGTAGAGGTCAGCTGAACGGTTATAATAGTAAATTTCTATATGAAAAAAAAAAATTATAGTAAAAATTAAACTAAGCAATTCTACAGAATTAAAAGTAGGCAATACTAAATAATTTGAACTAAACACTTCTATACAGAAAAAATAAAATAAACAATTTTTTTTTTTTTTACAAATCACACTAGAAAGGTATGAGCAATTATTAGATAAAGGGAATAATAAATGTATCTTATTCTCATTATAGGAGAGTAGGAGTAGAATTGAAGGCAGTGGATACAGGAGTAGGGATAGAGTTAAGAATATAGAATGGAAGAAAAAAGATATCAGTGGGGGTTAGTACATTGACAAAGCCAGTGTGTTTTCAGATGTCCTTTTAAGATGTTTTTTGAAAAGAAAAGTAGAAGTAATGGTAGATAATTCGGCAGGAAGTTGATTCCAGAATTTACCTACGGTGTTAGCGAAAAGAGAATCGCCGGCTTTGTTATTAGCTTTGTTGGATAAAACTAGGAGCTGTGTTAGCAGAGCGTAATGTAGGTAGATTAGTGTAAGGAGTAATAAGATTAGTCAGGATAGGAGTGTTGTTAGGGAGGTGTAGAATCTTTTGTGTTATAAGCAATTGTTGAAAGAGTATATGGTTTTGCAGTTCTAGCCACCCTAGTTGTTTGATGTTAAGGCAGTGGTGAGTTTTAAAGGGGGAACTTGTGATAAATCTAGCTATGCTATTATAACATGTGGAGAGTTTAGAGAGGTTGCTTTTGGATAGGTTGGTATATATGACAGAGGCATAAAAAAGGGTGGAAATGAGGTGGGTCTGAGCAATTGTTTTCCTTGCAGAGGGGGTAAGGAAGGTTTTTATTCTATAGAGGGTGCCAAGTTTTCTGTTAACAGACTTAATGGTGGAGTTTATGTGTTCATCATAATTGAGATGATTATCAATAGTTACCCCTAGTAGATGGGTTGTAGTGTCTGGGAAGATGCTGGTACCATTGTTAGAGGTTATAGAGAAGAAAGGAGTGGATGATTTATGAGTAGGAGTAAAAAGCAATAGCTTTGTTTTTTGGGGGTTTAAGAGGAGGCAGTGTTGCATAAACCAGTTTTCAACATTCTGAAAAACAGTTTGGGTGAGGGAATGGAGAGAGGATATATCATTGGCTGTACATATTAATGTGGAGTCATCGGCATATTGAATGCAGGTGGCTTGAGGTATGTTGATGTGTAAGTTGTTGATAAATAAGGAGAAGAGCAGGGGACCTAGGATGGAGCCCTGGGGGACTCAAATATTTACAGGAAGTAGTGAAGATAGACTGTTATGCCAAAGTACTGCTTGCTGTCTATTTTCCAGATAGGATCTAAACCATTGTATGGCTTGGGGATTGAGAGAGTGAGCATTTAGCTTGTCAAGCAGCAGGTTGTGGTTTACCATGTCAAAGGCTTTTGACAGGTCGATAAATAGAGCAGAAGAGAAAGAGTTGTTGTTGCGATTTTTGTATATAGAGTCGGTAAAGGATAAAAGGGCAGTAGATGTGCTGTGAAATGGCCTAAAGCCATGTTGGCAGTTAGCCAATAGGTTATTTTGTAGTAAGTGGTTAAGTAGTTGCTTGTGAATGCATTTTTCCATTATCTTAGCTAATGGGGAGAATAAAGCAATAGGGCGAAAGTTAGAAAGCTCTGTAGATGGTCCTCCTTTATGTAAAGGGATGATATGAGATATCTTCCATAGAGTAGGGATTCTGGCTTCAGAGATAGTTCTGTTAATAAGGATAGAAATTGGATAGTCTATGGCTTTTGCAGCTATTTGTAGGTATTCAGATGGGAGTCGGTCAGCAGAAGGGGTGCAAGGTTTTAATTTTTGAAGTAGCTTACAGATGAGAGCTGTAGATACCGGTTGTATCTGAAAGGTAGGTGATGTAGGATTGCAGGTATTTGTTTGGGATACAGCAATGGGCAGTAAAGAATTAGCCAGGGCTTGAATGGCTTCTGTAAAGTAGTTATTAAAGGCGTCAGGGATCAGGTTGGAGTTACTTTTGTTGAAACCGATTGGGTCTGGAGTAGTAGTGTGACCTGGCTGAAGGAGTTTGTTTATGGCAGACCAGAATTTTTGTGGAGTTTGTTGATTGTTTTTTTGAAGATGTAGGTAGTAGTCTTTTTTGTCTCTAAGAATATCTTTCTTTGTAGCATTTCTTAGCTGTTTAAATTGGAGGTGGGTTGTAGGACATTTGGTAGATCTCCATTTAGCCCAGATTTTATTTCTGAGTAGTATCTTTTGTCTGGTTTGTGGTGTGAGCCAGAGGGCAGATTTTGTTTTTATTCTAGTGGAGCGATAGGGTGCGTGGGAGTCTAGGATTTGAAGAAAGTTAGTATTAAAGTAGGTAACAGCTTCTTCTAATTTTAGATAGGTTAGTGGTGACCAGTCACATGCTTTTAATTCAGATATAAAGCTATCTGGATTAAATAATTTTTTAAGCGTGAGGTTTTAAGTTGATGAGTAGTTGCAGTATGGACTTTTTCTCTAATAATGTAGGTAAGTATGTGGTCACTGATGTCATCTGGGAGTGTTCCTGGAGTATAAGAATTAGGGTGGCTATTAATGAGGATCCAGTCCAAAGTACTTTCCTTTTTACTGGATTTATGGATTCTTGTAGTAGATGTTATTAGTTGTGAGAACCCAAAGAGGTTTATATGGTTGGTAGGGTTTAGGGAATTGCAAGTAGACCAGTCTATGTTAACATCACCAAGTATAATAGTCTCCTGGGGTAGTTGGGTAGAGAGGTGGCTCAGTAGGTTCTCTAGAGAATTTGTGTTATTACCTGGGGGTAAATACATGCAGATTATATAGATAGATTTGGAGTTATTCATTTCACGTTTGATGGATAGGGTTTCAGATTTGGTGTCTAGTGATGGAAGCACATTAACTGTGGAAATTTTAAGGCTTGATTTATAGAGAATGGCTATACCCCTACCTTTTTTTATTTTACGGTCATTTCTGAGGATGTTGTAGCCAGGAGGGCTGATTTCCTGGTCTAGAGTAGTTGGTTTTAGCCAAGTTTCAGTAAGACAAAAAATGTCGAATGAGTGTATATCAAGGAGTGCATGCAGATGGGTAAGTTTATTATTAATACTTCTAATGTTAAGGTGAGCTATCAGGAGGGAGTTAGATGTTTTATTAATAGTAGAAACTATAGGAGCCGTAAATTTGGTAGGATTAGTGGTGGAGTCAGTATAGGGTCCAGGATTTGGATGAATGTCACCATCTAGGAGGGGGTGTTGCTGGGGGTATTTGAGTGATTTTAGAAATATATATAGGTTATTGAAGGTCTTTTTGATAGAGTAGTAAGTGAAATGGGTTGTTCTATGGAACTTTGGTAATAAATAAGTAGAGTAACATGTTATGTTACAATGGTTAATGGAGAAGGTGAGTGAATAGGGTAAAGTCTGTTGGCTGTAGAGGTTTTGTTCAGATAGAGAGAGATATTCATAGGAGGTAAGTGAATAAGGAATGGTAAGAGATGCTAGTATGATAGCTGAGAGCAAGGAGGTGGTGAGTATTGTTATATTTGTTGGAGGCATGGTAAGAGAATGTATGTAAGGAGTAGCTTGAAGGTAGGTGTTAAAATAAGTAAAGGAGAAAGTTTAAAGAGTTAAGTAGGTTATATGCTGGGTTGGTGAGGAATTAGTAGGGACTTAGATAAGTAGGGTCCTAAGGTATAGTGTTAGACGGCAGAGGATGTGAACAGAGGGGAGTATAGTAAAATTATCTCCTTATGTATTATGTTAAAAACCATGAAACAAGTAGAAGGTATATGTTTAAAACATTAAAAATATTAAAAATATTTAAAAATATTTATTAACTTTTATTATACGTAGCTGATGCATTCAATTTAATATGAGGAAATTTTTTATCATTTCTTTAACAATGGTGACCCCTCCTGACCAGAGTGAAAATTACACTCTTTTAATTCATATTCTAGCAGCTCTTAGTTTAAGTAAAGGTAAAATACATATGTATTCATTTAAACCAGGGGTTTTATTTGCTTCTAGGGCTAATTGCCACCATAATTCCCTATACCCTATAACCTCTTCCCAGGGACCCCCTCTATTATCCAATCTTATTTGATCTAAAACAAAGAAATTAAATTTAAAATCTACACATGTTTTAGAATGTCTATAAAGTGCATCCGTTTCTTTTTTATTTCATACATGTGCTCGTATATTCTCTTCTTTAAAGTTCTAATTAAAGTCTTCTTTAAAGTTAATCTCAATCCACCTAACTTTGAGAAATAGCAAGAAATTAAATTACTGGGCCTAGGCCATAAAGAGATGTTACCTCATAGTTTTGAATGAAGCCAGAGACACAATGTCTGTAAGAAGCATGGTGTGTTAGTCTCTGTAGGAGGAGAAGTTTGTAATTGTTTTTTGACTTCCAGAAGTTGCACCATATCCAAGCAATGCTCTTGTATTGTTGACATGTAGGTGCTAAATCCTAGCAGTTTCTAGCAATGGGGAGTTGCATGGGAATGAGAAGTCAGATGACCAGATGTATGTGATGTCATTCCATACAGAAATATTGTTTTAATATTAGATGAGACTGAAGTTTCATTGCATTCTGTTTCTTGGAACCTGACATAGAAGGATCCCTCACCTACTTCATCTTGCCTTGCTCTATTAACTAAACAGGAACTGTAATTCTCTAGAGGAGTCAGGAAAATATAATGAGAATAGTTAAGTATTGTTTTTCTGTAACTGTATGAATCTTTGCAGCTGTGTTATTTTTAATATTTCCTGTGACTGAAACTCTGTTGCTTACTGTAAATAGATATTTCATATTTTCATGTTCTTTTATTATTTATTATTAAATATATTTAAACTTTTCATTGTGGCTGGTCTTTTAGAGAATATTTTAATTTCTGAAAGTACTTATATTTATTTGGTGACAACACCGCAGCCACACCTGAAAGCCTGTCACTTTGATCAACATTACCATTTGTATTAATATTAATTTCACTCAGTGCAATTGGGTATCCTTGCAAGAGCCTTAGAGTAGCTGGCTTTGGAGTGTCTGGTGGTGGTGTAACTACCTTATAGTCTGGGCAGAATGGGTCATAGCTAGTAAATCTGTGCCAGCCTTTCCCAGGTGTGTGTGTGTGTGTGTGTGTGCGTGCGTGCGTGCATGTGTGTGTGTGTGTGTGTGTGTGTGTGTGTGTGTGTGTGTGTGTGTGTGTGTGTGTGTGTGTGTGTGTGTGTGAGCTGCTTGGAGCAGGCTCATTAAGAATTGGTTCCGCAGAGACGGTGCTGGAGAACTTGCCTTGGACACTTGGCTGAGGACTCAACCCTACACCTATGCCAGTGGGAAGACTTATTTGGAATTTAGAGAAAGAGAGAGAGACAGAGACAGAGACAGAGAGAGAAAGAGAGGACCCACCCCCCCCCCGGACTGACTATGCTCCCTCTGTGCTCTTAAGGGAAATTGTGCTTGATGCAGAGAGCTGCATCTGGAAATACTGGGTGTATCCATTTTAGTTCCAAGTGAATGTCCCTCTACAGTGTCAGTGGTGATGATTCAGGATCCTTGATTACTGGCCCAGAGTAGGGACGTCACAGTTAACATGAAACAAAACTCATTTTGCAGTGATTTTTTTTTTTCAATGAACCATTGCAGGTTCATCTTTCTTTGTGAAATTCTTCAGACTGCAGTGAACACAATTAAAATTATCATTTTATGACTTATTTTTTGCGAGACCAATTACTTTCTTTAAATCATTCCTTGGGACTTCAAATAAGGCATTGGTAAATGTATTCATCTCATAATTTATGTTATACACTTTTAATATTTTAATAACACACTGCAATTTTCCTGGCCTCTTTACTCCTCTAGAATGGATGAAGAATCCAGTCACAATCCATGGAAACGCACTGCTTATTCTCTGTAGGTAGTGAACAGGTCTAAGGCCAGAGGTTGCTAGTCAGCTACCTTGTGACGTCCAGGGTTTGGTTTCCTCACCCTCTGTTTGCCTAATTGTGCGACTGTGAAGCTAGTCACTTAGTTAAACAGCGGTTCTGGGCTGCATCTGATAAAGTCCCGTACGGATCAGTGCTTTCTCCCATTTCATAAGTAAAAGCACAACTATATAAACAATTATTAAAGCACTAACCAGATTAAAAAAAATCCTCAAGGTTGCAAACAGTAATGCTGCAAAACACTTGACTCCAGCAGGTCATATGTTATAACAGGTTCTCAGAGGTCATTATTGAAAAAAAAAACCACTATGTAACCTGTATTATTTAAAAATGTATTTAGTGTAGTACATAGTGGCAACAGTGTTAAGGTAAACTGTCTACTGTGTCAGTTGCAAAGGTCAAAGTGTAAAGCTTACTCTAAGTGTGGGCAATTTTGAAGAATGAAAACATAACTCACTAGATTAAAACATTTTGAATATCACAATCAAAAATATGGAAGTTGAGCTGCAATATTTATCACACTTTGACTCTGTAAAGAGATCAGAAGATGATATACTATAGAGAATAATACTCCAGTAATGCCTGAATGCACAGGGTTAAGTCTGGCAATGATATTGCATTTTTGTGCAGTTAGTAATAGCATTAGTAAACTGCAGGAAGGTTTGTACCAAATAAATAACTGGTGCCAAAATCATGGACTGAAGAAAATGCCAAAAAGTGCGTTACTGTATCCTTTGAGAAGTAAGAAAGTCCTTGTATATTGTATAGCTTCTAAACAAAGGGATTGTGTCAGTTGGTATAAATCTCATTGTCCCTTTTACTCAGGACTTTTTAGGCCAGTCATTGAATATAATGCCCCCGTTGGTATATATCTGTCCAGAAACATGCAAACATGCAACAACTGGATTATTCACAAAGATACATTACTAAGAGAGAATACAGGGCCAAAACAACATATCCTACATGGACTGACTTAAAGCCCTGTCACTATACTCAGTATCCTGCAGACTGCTAAGAGGTGACCTGGATCTGGCATACAAGGCATACTGTGACCCAATACTGATGGATTTACTACATATCAGCAAGTCAAATGGCATCAGAAATACTCAGTCTAGGGATATAAATCTCTTCTGCAACATCATTAAACAGTTTGGAGGGGCAGGTATAGCTCTCAAAGGATACCGCTGCTATGGAACAGACTCCCCATCAACATTAAACAGAACAAAATGTGAAGAACGCTGGTCCCCTGTGTCTTGACACGCCAAACCACAAACAGGTCTTGACAGAACGAAAATAAACCTATGAATAAAAACAGAAATTTATTGAACAAAGAAGTTAAGCGCTTTCACTCGCTGCATTGCGAGCTTCTTCAGGACTCCATTACAATGTAACAATCCCATTTAAATAACTTCTTTGGCACCAAAAAAAAGCACTACATTAAAGCAACATACACTATAAAACACAAACATGCCTAATACTAATAATAATAAATGCCATGCAAATAAATGGCATAAATCAGTTGCACTCATTCTCACTATAATAAAAATACAAAACGAGTACACGAAAGTATCAACAATAAATAAATAAATAAATAAATATAACAACTTCACTTAAAAAATCCTTGTTTTTCACTAAGTGAAAAAATAACAATGAATAATTATGTTAGTTGTAAAATTGGCTTAAAGGTAATGTAATCGTTCAATCCTGGTGCATTAGAGGCATCAGTATATAGCTGCCACCAGATTTCTTTGTATGACAGTAGTCCTTTATAATTTCCCCCTCTAGGGTCTATTTGAACACTTTCAATGATGGCATATTTAAAAGTATGTCTATTTCCACATTTTTTAACATGTCTATATAGGGCATTATTTTCATCCTTGGTCTTAATACTATATAAATGTGCGCATATACATTTATTAAATTTTCTCTCCGTTTTTCCTATATAGAATCCAGAACAGGATGTGCATTTAGCTAAATATATAACCCGCCTAATGTTACAGTTGCCTGAAATTAACCTTATATGTGTCCTATTGACATTTTCCAAACTGATGTTAGCTTCCTCTAAAATAGCATAGCACTGCTTGCAACTCCCGCACTTAGTGGTGTTTCTATTAGTCAAATTCTTATTAATGCCACCTCCTTCAAGATAATTGTGTATTTTTAAGGATATTTCAGACAAATAAAAGGCGTGACTATGGGAGCTGCTTGCGCGACCATTTACGCTAATTTAGTCATGCTGGACTGGGAGGAGGCAAATTTATTCACAAGTGCATATAACAAATATATTAAATATTACTCACAATATCTAGATGATATCTATATTTTATGGGATGGTGGCATAGAAGTATTAACCAATTTTTGGATTTTTTGAACTCAAGTAGTGAGTTTTTGAAGTTTACTTCTTCATATAATATGGAAGGCCTCCCATACTTAGACACCTACATCTCTAAAGGTGACAGTTGTTTTAAATCTAGGTTGTATAGGAAAAACACTTTCTCCAACAGCTACTTAGAATTTTCTAGTAACTATCCTAGTAAATTATTTGCCAACATATTTAAAGGTCAAATTATATGTGCCATTAGAATGACCTCTACTCATTCTGAGATGTTGGAAGAAGTGTCCTTTATCACTTCTCTTTTTAGAGACAGAGGTTATGATATCAATATGATGACCCGTATATGTAAAACAACTATTAGAGAATGGGGTAAAAAATACATACCTCTACTAGGTCAGAATTATAATAATAGAGGTAATAATAGTGCAAATCAGATTAAAAACAACAATACATCTACCATAGATTTTGGGAGAGCTTGTGTTTTGGAATATGGCCCACATTTTAGTAAAATCAAGAAAATTATGGTTAGTAGTTGGAATATTATATTGTCGGATCAGGAAATAGCAAAAATTTGGGGATCTCAGCCTATTTTTATTAACAAAATGGGGCGTAATATCAAGAATTATCATGAAGAAGGTGGCATTAATAAGAATTTGACTAATAGAAACACCACTAAGTGCGAGAGTTGCAAGCAATGCTATGCTATTTTAGAGGAAGGTAACATCATTTTGGAAAATGTCAATAGGACACATATAAGGTTCATTCAAGGCAACTGTAACACTAGGCGGGTTATATATTTAGCGAAATTTATTTATTTATTTATTCCAGTTTGATAACCGGGGAGGTCCACTGGGCTGTGGGGCCCATTTTCAGTGGAGGCCCAGGGAGAAAAGCTCCGCAAAAACAAAGTTTTCAACATAAACAATTTACAAAGATAGCTTAGATTACTGACATTGAATTTTGTCATCAAGAAAGAAATAAACATTCAGTACAATTGCATTCAGTTCATAAGGCAAATAAGAGAATAACAGAATAGCTAGATTTTACATTTAGTTAAGATTACGAATTTGCAATTGTGAGTGAGGTTAGTAATGTAAGACGGTTAGCCAGGAGAGAAAGAGGAGGAGAGTTTGAGGGGAATGGGTGGAAGGGTACAGTTGCATTTCCAATTTAGGTAGAGGTAGGAATGAAGTTGAGATTTGAAGTTATTAAGATTGTTACATGTTCTCAGGTAGGAGGGTAGAGCATTCCATTGTTTTGCTAGGATAAAGGTTAATAAGAGCTGCCTAGCCGGGCGTTTAGGTTTTTGAATGCAGATCCTGTTCTGGATTCTATATAGGAAAAACGGAGAGGAAATTTAATAAACGTATATAGGCACATTTATATAGTATTAAGACCAAGGATGAAAATAATGCCCTATATAGACATGTTAAAAAATGTGGAAATAGACATACTTTTAAATTTGCCATCCTTGAAAGTGTTCAAATAGACCCTAGAGGGGGAAATTATAAAGGACTACTGTCCTACAAAGAAATCTGGTGGCAGCTATATACTGATGCCTCTAATGCACCAGGATTGAATGATTACATTACCATTAAGACAATTTTACAACTAACATAATTATTCATTGTTATTTTTTCACTTAGTGAAAAACAAGGATTTTTAAGTGAAGTTGTTATATTTATTTATTGTTTATACTTTCGCGTACTCGTTTTGTATTTTTATTACAGTGAGAATGAGTGCAACTGATTTATGCCATTTATTTGCATGGCATTTATTACTATTAGTATTAGGCATGTTTGTTGTGTTTTATAGTGTATGTTGCTTTAATGTAGTGCTTTTTTTGGCACCAAAGAAGTTATTTAAATGGGATTGTTACATTGTAATGGAGTTCTGAAGAAGCTCGCAATACAGCGAGTGAAAGCGCTTAACTTCTTTGTTCAATAAATTCCTGTTTTTATTCATTGGTTTATTTTCGTTCTTTCGAGACCTGTTTGTGGTTTGGCATGTCAAGACACAGGGGACTAGTGTTCTTCACATTTTGTTCTTGCTTGCCATTTTTTTTAACGCTGAAATATTTTGGTTTCCAGTTGTCCACATAAAACAAAGTTCCATCCCTGCCCACATTAAGTACAACCTAGATCTAATGATGTGAGACAGAAAATCTCCACCAGGACTGCCCTCTGTACTACTAATGGGGAGATGCAGCTCCTAAATGCTTTATCCCATACATGGGTCCCCTAAAATTATCCATGGTACGATTGCAGTTGTTCTCATAAGAGGTAATATATAAATATCGACCATGTGTTGGTTAAGGCCAATCTATAACCAAATGGAAAGGTGTTTCTAGCACAAAAATTGAAACTGGCCTGGCTTAAAATGGTCCCCAAGGGCAGCTAGCCTAGTACTTACTTATGAAACTATTATCTGCAGCAGTACTACATTTTTATGAGTCATGCTAAATGCATCAGTTTAAAGGGAGCCACTACATATACAAGCCATTACACATAATTTAAATTCAAACTATATAAGCAGTGACAGTATATGCTTGTGACGTGAGCCCAGTAATCCCTAGTATTTTTTCATCCTTATGCAACATGGTTAAGTCCTTTATCACTACTCAACCAATTTAATTGAGCATGGCAGTATAGAAGTAGCACTTGGAATGTATTCTGGTTGATAACATCTACTGCATATGCCTCATGAGTCATGATCAAATCAGAGAAGCAGTCCTGCTAGTCAAAAAAAAAAAAAAAAAAACAGTTTCATGACCAAAATAACACTTGGTACTTTTCACAGTGACATTAAGCATGACCAGTATCTTCCCCTTCTTATCATATTAAACAAAAGCATCTTTGAATGATTCATCCTCAGGATATTATAGCAAGCCATAGTAGTCTTTATTCACAAACCTGGACTGACAGCTCATCACTGGAATTCTAGTCCAATCAGCATCACCAGTATCATTTGTTTATTTACAGAAAAGATCATTATGGAATTGGTTCAGAAGAACATAAGTGATCTACTGCTTTTGCATATAAAATAAAATAAGTTTATAAAGGTAAATCAATGAATATTGAACTTTGCTAACTTTTACAAAGGGGTTACGGCAGACATGAATGAGAATTTTCCATTCACACATCATACCTTAATCTTCCCCATATAGTTGACACTATTGCACCTATACCGATTGTAATCAAACTTAGAGTTAATACCTATGTTGCATACCAGACTGAAAAACTGGATACCAAATAAAATCTTTGTATGAGATGAAGTATTCAGGGGGGAGAGACATATGGCTCCATATCCAGGTCACTATTATTTGGCATTTTTTTCTGACATATAGGTTGTTGTTGTGTCTTTCAGCTTTTCCCGGTTAGGGGTCGCCACAGCAGAACTCCGGTCCACTAATGATTGGTAGTTGATTTTAACGTGCCAAGTTACCAGCCCTGACACACAACCTTCAACAAAGGTATGCCCATTCACACATGTCTCTATGCAGAAGACGCTCTAGCTGAGAATCGAACTGGACAGCGTCTTACTGTGAGGCGACAATGCTACTGCAGCACCACCACCGTAGTTTTCTGACATATAGGTATAAGACAAAACACTTTGGCTCCCAAAATTTGCAGATGAAAGCATTGTCTTCTTCCCCATCTAGATGTATGGATTATATGGAGAGTGTTGAGCATAGCTTACAACATGGATAAAAATAATGACTTGGCACTAAACATAAATAAATACAGTAAATTCATTGTCTGGAAGCGAGTGTTTTTTTGACACCTACAATCTAGTCGCTTGACTTTCTGTAAACAGACATTTTATAAGGGGCCCTTCAGTTAGCTGATGGTTGCTATTTTAACCAACAGAACACCACAGTAGTACAAAGTCCTTAAATGCAACCCACAGAATAATAAGGCAATAGTAAGTTATTTCAGGGAGGTCATGATCTCCTTTGTACATGTCACTCATCTGGCCATTCATAGAATACAGTGTCCTCAGTTGCAGCCTCCTGACAGAACACCAGATTCAGCTATAAGTGGTGCAGAGGTTTCCTGTTAAGAGGACTAAAGGGTTTGACTACCTCTGTAATTCAAACAGAATGAAAGAGAGGTGTCCCTCATCTCTTTGTCATACTGTGTTCTGAGAGGGGGATCTGTGCTCTCCAAGCTATGAAAGGCCCTTCCCTTTTAAGATGTTGCCTTCCAAAAAAAAAACAAAGTGGTAAGGCTAATGAAAGTATGAAATCTCCATAAAAAGTTGTATAAATTCAATATATTCATAGTTTCTTTCTCACTTTGGAATACACCCCAAGCATTGTCTTGTAACAGTGACAGTCTGTTCACATGTTTAAAAGAGATCTCAGACAACATTTGCATACCCCTAACTTTCAAAAGGGATAAAGCTTTTTGGGGTCCACTAAATAATAAACTTATCAAAAAATGAGTCGCCTAGGTTTTTACCATTAAATCAATCCACAGTGCATATCATGTTTTTCATGCCCCAAAGTCGGTATTTATGGCTGGATCCTATCCCACACCTGGGATAAATCTCAGTAAACTGCAGCACACAGCAAACAGTCATCCAATAAAATATTTTGGTGCCAACTCCAAATACTGCCTACCTGCTCATAATACAGCCAGCTAAAGGGCTATACTGGAAACCAATGAACAGGTGTTTGCAAGTGTGATCACAGAAAGGTGAATAATGATGAAACAAGTGATCACAGAAATGTGAATGTTTGTAACATAGTTCAGCACAGAAAGGTGAACACTATTAACAAGTGTGAACACAGAAATGTGAATGTTTGTAACATAGTTCGGCACAGAAAGGTGAACACTATTAACAAGTGTGATCACAGAAAGGTGAATAATGATGAAACAAGTGATCACAGAAATGTGAATGTTTGTAACATAGTTCAGCACAGAAAGGTGAACACTATTAACAAGTGTGAACACAGAAATGTGAATGTTTGTAACATAGTTCAGCACAGAAAGGTGAACACTATTAACAAGTGTGATCACAGAAAGGTGAATAATGATGAAATAAAGTGATCACAGAAATGTGAATGTTTGTAACATAGTTCAGCACAGAAAGGTGAACACTATTAACAAGTGTGAACACAGAAATGTGAATGTTTGTAACATAGTTCAGCACAGAAAGGTGAACACTATTAACAAGGGTGAACACAGAAAGGTGAATGCTGATAGAAGAGCTAATCTCAGAAATGTGAATGCTGGTAACATGCGAGCACTGAAATGTGAGCATGGAAAACAAAGGTAAACACAGAAAGGTGAATTCTGGTAATATGAGTAACCACACAAAGGTGAATGCTATTAACAAGGGTAAGGACAGAAAGGTGAATGCTGATAATACATGGGTGATCACAGAAAGGTGAACACCATTAATAATGGTCAGCATAGAAAGGTGAATGCTAATAACACAGATGATCACAGAAATGTGAATGCTGGTAACATGGGTGAGCAATGCATATAAAGGTGAATGAACACTGTTACTATGGGTGAACACTGGTAACACAGACGGTCACAGAATGCTGGTAGCATAGGTAAGCACTGAAAGGTCAACACTGTTAACAAGGGTAAGCATAGAAAGATGAACACTGTTAACAGGTGTGAGCACAGAAGGGTGAATGCTGATATCACAGATAATCACAGAAATGTGAATGTTTGTAACATAGTTCAGCACAGAAAGGTGAACACTATTAACAAGTGTGAACACAGAAATGTGAATGTTTGTAACATAGTTCAGCACAGAAAGGTGAACACTATTAACAAGTGTGATCACAGAAAGGTGAATAATGATGAAACAAGTGATCACAGAAATGTGAATGTTTGTAACATAGTTCAGCACAGAAAGGTGAACACTATTAACAAGGGTGAACACAGAAAGGTGAATGCTGATAGAAGAGCTAATCTCAGAAATGTGAATGCTGGTAACATGCGAGCACTGAAATGTGAGCATGGAAAACAAAGGTAAACACAGAAAGGTGAATTCTGGTAATATGAGTAACCACACAAAGGTGAATGCTATTAACAAGGGTAAGGACAGAAAGGTGAATGCTGATAATACATGGGTGATCACAGAAAGGTGAACACCATTAATAATGGTCAGCATAGAAAGGTGAATGCTAATAACACAGGTGATCACAGAAATGTGAATGCTGGTAACATGGGTGAGCAATGCATATAAAGGTGAATGAACACTGTTACTATGGGTGAACACAGAAAGGTGAACACTGGTAACACAGACGGTCACAGAATGCTGGTAGCATAGGTAAGCACTGAAAGGTCAACACTGTTAACAAGGGTAAGCATAGAAAGATGAACACTGTTAACAAGTGTGAGCACAGAAGGGTGAATGCTGATATCACAGATAATCACAGAAATGTGAATGCTGGTAATACTTATGAGCACTGAAAGGTGAACATGGCCAACAACAGTACACACAAAAAGGTGAACTGATAGCACAAGTGAGCACAGAAAGGTGAATGCTGGTAATATGAGTGACCACACAAAGGTGAATGCTGCTAATGAACTTGATTACAGAAAGGTGAATGTTGGAAACATAGGTGAGCACAGAAAGGTGAACACTGTTAACAACTCTGAGCACAGAAAGGTGAATGCTGATAACACAGGTGATCAAAGAAATGTGAATGCTGATTACTTGGTTGAGCAGTTAAAGGTGAACACTGCTAATAAGGGTGAACACAGAAAGGTGAATGGTTGTAACAAAGGTGATCACAGAATGCTGGTAATGTGTGAGCACAGAAAAGCGAACATTGTTAACAAAGATGGCTACAGAAAGATGAATGCTGGTAATACATGATCATAGAAAGGTGGATGCTGGAGTTCTATGACATGTCATCGAATGGGCACATTGTAGAATGTAATCTCATCAATACTGCAGGCTGGGGAATTATTCTGGCTGAGATCACATTACAGTATGGATCAAGAAATGTGCCCTTTTCCCTACTGCAGTGTGATCTCGGATCCACATGGGGGTTGCCCGTCTGCATTGTCGATGAGATGCCGTTCAACGATGTGACTGTTTGATGATGTGACATAGACCCAGATGCTTGAAATGTGAGGAATCAGCCCAACTGCATCTCTAGAGGTAAGGTAATATGGACTGGACTGTGATAATAAACATGGAATAAATAGATTCAAGGTAATATGAACTAAAAAACTAAAAAATCAGGACAGTGCTGCAAGTAAAAGTGTCACCCAGGACATAAGCCAGGCTCCTCAAACAGTTATGCAGATGGAAATTATTATGGTGGAGTGGATACTTGGGTTTATTTGAAAGAAATTCATCATACTAATAGAGCATTTCATTATTCCCCCCAATTTCCTTTTTCTAGTTATAATTTTTCCTTCTCCTTTTCTTAAGCAGCTACATATACTCTTGTGCTTTTCACCTAAATTCAGAAACTGAGTGGGAGGAAAAGAGGATTTGGAAACTAGAAATGATATGATAAGCATTTTTCTTTAATGTGTGGCACACGTGAAGATGTAAGAAGACACAGAGACAGGGCCATGAGTGGATGCCAGGAAACATCATTTGTTAACTATGATACAGATTACATGTGTTTGAACTTGCTTTGAATGCAATCTCTAAGAGTGTAGGATCAGATACAGAAGAAAATGAAATGCAGTATTGAATCAGACTAAAACACATTTCATAATAAGCTGGAATAGATCTGAGCGGGAGAATCACAGAGAACCACTTGAAAGAAGAGACTTTGCTTGTGCAAGCTGGTTTGGGAATACAAAAGTGTGGGGTCTTTGGATACTGAGCTTCTTGTCTTCCCTTCAAAATACTGAAGCTGAGATACTGAATCATGGCCAGAGAAATTACACCATGTAATGCTAAGATGGGTATTGGAAGCAAAGGTTGGTCATTGGCCCCTATGGACACTCTCACCCCTTCGCCAGATTTAGCAAGTGCTGGGCTGCAAGAATATCCCCGTTTTTATATAATGCTGCACTGAATGTATTACAACACTGGAATCGACCACCAAGGCTGATTAAAAATGTAACAAACTTCAAGAACGAAAAGGTAAGCGTTTTCATGGTGACAACCACTTCTTCAGACCTGATACAAATACAACCTAACAAAGAAACTTAAAATTAGAAATCCACACCAATAGGAAACATTGTCCAGAACACATGATTAAAACATAACAATGATAATAAAGGTTCTGTTCATTCATAAAATCACAAAAAACAATCTGATTATTGCTATCTAAAAATGGCCAATTGGAGAACATAGGAAGATCTATCACTGGTTACATCTCTTACATCAGACCAACTGAGACTGTCATTCAAAGCAAAAGCTATTGGTCACATCTCTTATGTGACAAGCCAATAAAAAGTGAAACATCCTAAATATAACCTGACTGTGTCTTTGGGTAGTCGTACCTGAAAATAACCAACTAACTAAACCAGCTTTCATATGCTGTTCACTGGAAAAAGTGTGTAGCAAAAGAATTTACAGAAGCCCTCCCAGTGCCATAAATGAGCTTATCAAATGTGGTGGGAAATGGTTTTAAAAATACATTGTCATGCTGTGCATACATATGATGTCAAGGAATGAGGACACAAAGTGGCTTTGTTCATTTCAGGTTTGAAAGACCATCAATTCAAAATAGAATGTCAGCTACTTTCACTTTCAGTACATTTTCAATCACAATGTAGCAGAGAATCACTAAAATACATAGCATATGAACAAGTCATTTTGTGGGCTCAACTATCAGATTATTAAGTGTGTTCTACTACAGCAATCTCTGAGAGGCATTGCCAGCAGATCTACATCCTGATATGTCCTGGAATGTTCTAACAGGCCGTCTTCCTCCTAGGCATTATTTCTCATCCATGGGCTATGGGATTTTTCTTTCAGACATTCAGGATTCAGAATAGCTGGAATCAGTTTCTTCTCCGTGCCATAATCTAAGTGAATGTTTCTGTAAAGGCATTTTCCTTTCTCGTATGTGTAGCAGGTGTCAGATGAAGGATACTTTTCATCAATCTCATGTTGCTTCGACACATTCAGTGCATAACCATTCAAAGTAATTTCCTTTGGTTCAGACGTCTTGCAGCTATAACAGACACAATTAGAATAATTACTACAGAATCATGCTCCTTGATTCTGCTAACAGATAGTTAAAAAGAGAATCACTGCTATGCAACTAACAGTGTTACTCATCATATCTAGATATTTAAAGATATTATGTTTCCCACATTTACAGACCTGTTCTGCATTTATATATGCCAGGACACCTTATCACTACCACTGGACCTGTGCTTAGTGTTGCTTTTTATCCAGCAATCCTATATATTAAGGCATGCAAATTCAGATTGTTTTGCCTTTTACTGCTCACAGTATGTATCTGCATTAGGGGCTGTCTAGAACACAGCACAACACACAACACACAACACGCAACCATCATGCCGTAAATCACCACAGTAAGACATTACAGCATAACAAGGACTATAACCGAATGTAGCATAATACAAGATAACAGAATGCAACATAATACAAGATAACAGAATGCAGCATAATACAAGATAACAGAATGTAGCATAATACAAGATAACAGAATGCAGCATAATACAAGATAACAGAATGTAGCATAATACAAGATAACAGAATGCAGCATAATACAAGATAACAGAATGTAGCATAATACAAGATAACAGAATGCAGCATAATACAAGATAACAGAATGCAGCATAATACAAGATAACAGAATGTAGCATAAAGTTGCTCACAACAGTAGTCTAGGACCATTTGTGATCTGCCTAACAGCTAGCTGTATTTAACTTATGGAAGCCCCCTCACCCTCAGGCCATCTATTCATGTCAGGCTAATTTAAATGTATCAGCCACTGCTGCAAATGCCTATAACTGATTTCACCTGTCAACCACGCTATTTCAAAAAGCATTTTGCCAGATGAAGATTTTGAGAAATCATTTTTCCATATTAAGATTAAAGTGTGTTCCCTTGCTCCACTAATAACACCTTCCTGCCAATACTGTACTTCCTTTCTAATGTTATCCCATCACATTCCTCTACTTAGTGACATATATAATGACATCATATCCCTTTACTTTATCTCTTCTCTTTTAGAGTGAAAAGTCATCATCATCATCAGCAATTAATAACATGTTTACAACTAAACATGGCACAATTAATAAATGGTAAATAAAAAAAGAAATAAGAACTGCACAATGGTTAAACTTAAATGAAATCTGTATTTATTTATATATTATTTACTTTGTTTTATTTTGCAAATTGATTACAGGTAGATGAATTGCTCTGCTAACCCTTTTCAGTCATGACTCGGGTACAAAGTACAGTAGCTCTAACAGTTAAGTAGGCATAGACTATCAGCTTAACATTGTAAAAAACTGACAGTGGATAGTATCTTAAAAAATACAGTTATATAGTTAGTAATATTTAGAATATTTACACAAAGGAGGCAGTTTTATAACATTTACAATATGTATGTAAAGGAGACATTCTTATACACATACTTGCATGTACAATAAATAACTGAATAAACCATAAATCAAAGTATAAAACATAAGAAACACACAAAAATATGTTGTATAATAATACAACATAGTTAACAAACTAATGCTTAGATGGTCAGTGTTAGGCATTGTTCTTCTCCCTCATCATATTCAGTGTCAACCATACTGGTCTGTGGTCAATGATAGGCATTAACATTGTTTCCACTCCATATACAGTGCAAATCATACTGGTCTGTGGTCAGTGTTAGAAAGTGTCCTTGCTCCTTCTCCATAGCCAGTGTGAACCATACTTGGTCACTGTTAGGCATTGTTTCTGCTTGCTTTCCACAGCCACTGTAAACCATACTTTTTCTGTTGTCTGCATTAGACAATAGATATGCTCCCTCTCCATATACAGTGTGAACCATATTAATCTGTGGTCAGAGTTAGGTACTGTCCTTGATCCATCTCCATAGCCAGTGTGAGCCATATTGTTTGTGGTCAGTGTTAGGCAGTGTCCTTGCTCCCTCTCCATAGTCAGCATGAGCCGTACGTATTGGTTGTCAGTTTTAGGCAATGTCCTTGCTCCCTCTCCATGGTCAGAGTAAACCACACTATTCTGTGGTCAGTGTTAGGTAGTGTCCTTGCTCTCTCTTCATAGTCAGTGTCAACCATACTATTTGTGGTCTGCATTAGGCAATGTCCTTGCTATCTTTCCATAGCCAGTGTAAAGCATACAGACAGTGCCCTTGTCCCCTCTGTACATGCAGTGTAGCATACTGTTTGTGGTTAGTGTTAGGTGATGTCCTTGCTGTCTTTCCATAGCCAGTGTAAAGCATACAGACAGTGCCCTTGTCCCCTCTGTACATGCAGTGTAGCATACTGTTTGTGGTTAGTGTTAGGTGATGTCCTTGCTGTCTTTCCATAGCCAGTGTAAAGCATACAGACAGTGCCCTTGTCCCCTCTGTACATGCAGTGTAGCATACTGTTTGTGGTCAGTGTTAGGTGATGTCCTTGCTGTCTTTCCATAGCCAGTGTAAAGCATACAGACAGTGCCCTTGTCCCCTCTGTACATGCAGTGTAGCATACTGTTTGTGGTTAGTGTTAGGTGATGTCCTTGCTGTCTTTCCATAGCCAGTGTAAAGCATACAGACAGTGCCCTTGTCCCCTCTGTACATGCAGTGTAGCATACTGTTTGTGGTTAGTGTTAGGTGATGTCCTTGCTGTCTTTCCATAGCCAGTGTAAAGCATACAGACAGTGCCCTTGTCCCCTCTGTGTAGCATACTGTTTGTGGTCAGTGTTAGGTGATGTCCTTGCTGTCTTTCCATAGCCAGTGTAAAGCATACAGACAGTGCCCTTGTCCCCTCTGTACATGCAGTGTAGCATACTGTTTGTGGTCAGTGTTAGGTGATGTCCTTGCTGTCTTTCCATAGCCAGTGTAAAGCATACAGACAGTGCCCTTGTCCCCTCTGTACACGCAGTGTAGCATACTGTTTGTGGTTAGTGTTAGGTGATGTCCTTGCTGTCTTTCCATAGCCAGTGTAAAGCATACAGACAGTGCCCTTGTCCCCTCTGTACATGCAGTGTAGCATACTGTTTGTGGTTAGTGTTAGGTGATGTCCTTGCTGTCTTTCCATAGCCAGTGTAAAGCATACAGACAGTGCCCTTGTCCCCTCTGTACATGCAGTGTAGCATACTGTTTGTGGTCAGTGTTAGGTGATGTCCTTGCTATCTTTCCATAGCCAGTGTAAAGCATACAGACAGTGCCCTTGTCCCCTCTGTACATGCAGTGTAGCATACTGTTTGTGGTTAGTGTTAGGCAGTGTCCTTGCTGTCTTTCCATAGCCAGTGTAAAGCATACAGACAGTGCCCTTGTCCCCTCTGTACATGCAGTGTAGCATACTGTTTGTGGTCAGTGTTAGGTGATGTCCTTGCTGTCTTTCCATAGCCAGTGTAAAGCATACAGACAGTGCCCTTGTCCCTCTGTACATGCAGTGTAGCATACTGTTTGTGGTCAGTGTTAGGTGATGTCCTTGCTGTCTTTCCATAGCCAGTGTAAAGCATACAGACAGTGCCCTTGTCCCCTCTGTACATGCAGTGTAGCATACTGTTTGTGGTCAGTGTTAGGTGATGTCCTTGCTGTCTTTCCATAGCCAGTGTAAAGCATACAGACAGTGCCCTTGTCCCCTCTGTACACGCAGTGTAGCATACTGTTTGTGGTCAGTGTTAGGTGATGTCCTTGCTATCTTTCCATAGCCAGTGTAAAGCATACAGACAGTGCCCTTGTCCCCTCTGTACATGCAGTGTAGCATACTGTTTGTGGTCAGTGTTAGGTGATGTCCTTGCTGTCTTTCCATAGCCAGTGTAAAGCATACAGACAGTGCCCTTGTCCCCTCTGTACGTGCAGTGTAGCATACTGTTTGTGGTCAGTGTTAGGTGATGTCCTTGCTGTCTTTCCATAGCCAGTGTAAAGCATACAGACAGTGCCCTTGTCCCTCTGTACATGCAGTGTAGCATACTGTTTGTGGTCAGTGTTAGGTGATGTCCTTGCTGTCTTTCCATAGCCAGTGTAAAGCATACAGACAGTGCCCTTGTCCCCTCTGTACATGCAGTGTAGCATACTGTTTGTGGTTAGTGTTAGGTGATGTCCTTGCTATCTTTCCATAGCCAGTGTAAAGCATACAGACAGTGCCCTTGTCCCCTCTGTACATGCAGTGTAGCATACTGTTTGTGGTTAGTGTTAGGTGATGTCCTTGCTATCTTTCCATAGCCAGTGTAAAGCATACAGACAGTGCCCTTGTCCCCTCTGTACATGCAGTGTAGCATACTGTTTGTGGTTAGTGTTAGGTGATGTCCTTGCTGTCTTTCCATAGCCAGTGTAAAGCATACAGACAGTGCCCTTGTCCCCTCTGTACATGCAGTGTAGCATACTGTTTGTGGTTAGTGTTAGGTGATGTCCTTGCTGTCTTTCCATAGCCAGTGTAAAGCATACAGACAGTGCCCTTGTCCCCTCTGTACATGCAGTGTAGCATACTGTTTGTGGTTAGTGTTAGGTGATGTCCTTGCTGTCTTTCCATAGCTAGTGTAAAGCATACAGACAGTGCCCTTGTCCCCTCTGTACATGCAGTGTAGCATACTGTTTGTGGTCAGTGTTAGGTGATGTCCTTGCTGTCTTTCCATAGCCAATGCAAACCTTATATTTTCTAGTTAATCAGTAACCAAAACTCACTAAATAAAACTAACACACAATACACTATAAAAATAAAAATGAAGTCAGGGTTTCCCAATGTGTAGAAAATAAATATATTTGAATCCACAAAGTGCTTTCTTCTCCTCAAAAAGCTGGGACTTTGTCAGAGTTAAAAACAAAGCAGTTTGCACAAGATTTTAAAACTTTACATCAACCAGTCATAATCATATCCCCATGAATTGCTTCCAACCCATTTAAAGGAACCAATATATATATATATATAGATATATATATATATATATATATATATATATATATATATTTTTTTTTTTTTTTGCCAGCATCTCCCCCTCTCTCATTCCTGACAATTTAAAACTTTTCAAATTTATACATGTTAATGAATGGCTAAACAGAGCATTGGTTGCTCTGGCAGACTTTATGTCTTAAACATGCTCATAAATTCTATCTCTAAGCCTCCTGTTGGTCTTGCTTGTGTAGAATGTTTGGCATGAAACACAGGTGGCCAAATAGGCCACCCCATGTGGAATCAGAATTAACATGTGCCTGGAAATCCTATAGTTTTGTCATACCTTTCTGTACTAACATAGAGGCTGTCCTTAACAAACCTGCATTATTTGCATTTACCATATTTTGACATCCTAGCCAACTAAGGGTAACTTAAACTTTTAGTCTGCCCATTTTCAAAGCACTCTTTTACATTTCTTCCTCTGCTAAATGTAAACAAAGGCAAATCATCTAACTTCCTTTTCATTTTTTTGTGAGAATGTAAGATTCCAAGTTTTTCTAAAAGCCAAGGTTAACTCAAAGGAGCCGATGTTAAATAGTTTAACCATAGACCCACATTTGTTTATAGTTACATTTTTAGGGTCTATATCATAACCGAGAAAGTCCTTTTCAGCGAAAACGTAAACGTCAACACATATTGAGTGAATCGCAAATACACCAAATGCCCTAAACCGCAAAATCCAAAATCTTGAATCAGCATAGTTGGCCCTTCTGCGGTATAGCTCCGCAAGGTAAGTGTGCGATAGTTACGGACCTTAGGGTTAGGGTGTGGGTTAAGGTAAGTGCATAGATAGTAATGTATGTAAGGTTTAGTGTAGGGTTATAAGTAGGGTTTTGTTAAGTGTATATGTGTGGATTATTTGTTTTGTTTGGGTATAGCTCATTAAGGTAAGTGTGCGATAGTTACGGACCTTAGGGTTAGGGTGCGGGATAAGGTAAGTGCATACATGGTAGTATATGCAAGCTTTACTTTAGGGTTAGAAGTAGGCTTTTGGTTAGTGTATGTATGTGGTTTATTTATTTTGTTTGGGTGTATATTATGTAGCGAGCGGTGAGGATGGCCAGCTATGACAGTTCGAGATTTTGAATTTTGCAGTTTAGGGCATTCGGTGTATTTACGGTTTGCGCAATATGTGTCAACATTTACGTATTTGCTAAAACGAGCTTTCGTGGTTATGATATAGACCCATATTTTTATTGTCATTGTTCGTCATACCATTTTTGTTATCAGCTAGAACAGGACAAAAAAGTGTTCTCCTCCCCTTTTTAATGTATTCCCCTATGCAATTAAAAAAACATGGGGGTAGCCCCTGGCATGAAACATTTCAAATAGTTTCCCCATTCAGTTTTAAATGTTGCATCATTACTCATCAATCTTGACACCAGTTGTCCCTTAACTATACTTTTTTCTGTAAGTAAGGGTGACAGCTGTCAAAGTGAGACAGAAATTGGAAATATTTGCTTACAATAAATAGTAGAGGTGAGCCTCCAGTTTGTCAAATCCTTGGCTATGGTTGCATCTAAATAATCAATCTTAATAAAGTCAAAATGGAAGGTGAACTTTAAAAAAGTTTGTGGTACCATTCAAAAATTCAACAAATTTCAAAAAACACACCCTTTCCATAAAATGAATGTATCATGAAAGGAGATAATCATGCCCAGCTATCTGGAATTTTGCAAATAATTATATGTCATTTGTCAATATCATCATGATTTATATAGAAGTGTGACAAAGGGAGATACTGCCAGCATGATTCATATGCTTCTGATACAAATGTATTAGAACTGTATGCCATATAAAGATGGTTTGTACAGACGTGTGCTGAAGAGATATTTTGTAAAGTACTGAGCTTAGAGGTATGACCACAGTGTACCCTGCTGGATTACAACATAAATGTACATACACTATTGTAACTGTTTAGATGTATATATTTTAACAATATAAACTGGAACACAGAAAGTTAATTTCAGGAAAATAGCTGAAAATTTAAATTACTTTATGACCACATAATAAGAGGATTTTATCTTCCAGTTTCAGTGCAGTAACAGACACAATGTCTAGAACTAGAAGTTTTTTGTATTGTCTTGGAAGTGTTTATTGATTTATGACTTCCAGGATCTGCCTTAGATCAAAGAAAAGCCCCTGTTTATGTATTTTTACAGGTAGATGCTAAATCCTACAAGCTGGCATCAATGGTTGTTCTGAACCTGGGAACTAAAGTCAGATGAAAAGAAATTATGTCATTCTGCAAGTATCCTAGCAGTAATATTTGGGATATTAATTTGGGAAGTCTCTGAGAGAGAGAGATAGTATTCTGTATTTTGTCTTTGACCTGACAAGAAGATCCACTCACCACATTTGTCTTGCTTGCTCTGTAAGTAAGTCTAGGGAACAATATAATTCTTTTAGATATAGTCAGGAATACAGCTGATCTTAATTTAGATGTTTTCTTTATTTGATACTGCCCTGCAATGTTGTTTTAAATATTTCCTATGAATTTGAACTCTGATGTTACTGTGATTATATACTGAGTATTTTCTTGTTCTTTTATTATTTATTATTAAATACATTTAAACCTTTCATTGTGGCTGATATTTGTGAGACATATTTAAATTCTGAAAGTACTTGCATACTTATATGTGACACTGTGGCCACTGACACCCTTTTTAAGGGCCTTAAAGTAGCTGATAAGGAGTGGCTGGTGGCAGTAAAAACTACTTTAGAGTCTGGGCAGAAGGAAGCATAACTAGTAAACCTGTGCCAGCTTTTCACAGGTGTGTGTGTGTGTGTGTGTGTGTGTGTGTGTGATGGTGTGTGTGTGTGTGTGTGTGTGTGTGTGTGTGTGTGTGTGTGTGTGTGTGTGTGTGTGTGTGTGTGTGTGTGTGTGTGTGTGTGTGTGTAAATCACACCTCAAAGAGTGTGTGTGTCAGCTACGTGGGCAAGGACACAAAGTGCTGGTTGGACAGAGAGGCTGCTGGAGATCTTGGCTTGACCACTCAGCTCAGATCTCAACTATATAGTTGTGCCAGTGGAGAGTCTTACTGGGTATCTGGAGAAAGAGGGAGAAACCAGCCCCGGACTGACTGTGGTCTCTGTGTACTCTTAAGAGAAATTGCACTTGATGCAGAGAGCTGCATCTGGAAATAATGTGTGTACTTATCATCCTCCCAATGTACATGTCCACTGGTGCTAGTGGTGAGGATTGCAGCTCCTTGGTTACTGTTACCAATGGTGGGGCGTCACATATATTGGTTGGCAGTGGTGGGATATTCACACATTGGGATTCACTGATGTGGAAATTCAATTCCTGCAGCCTGTAAACAGTGGTCACTAAAGAAGGTGTTTGTACTCTCAATCAGCCACACAGTGAATATTCAGAAATTCATATCACAATAGTTTTCTTTTGTTAGCTTAGCTAGTCAGGGAAGAGCAGGCAAGGATGTCAGCAGATGAGCATGGCAATCTGATAAGGAGCCAGTTGGCTGAGATGTGCCAAGACAAAGGACTGGGGCATGCCATCCTATCTAAAGCAGAGATGACTTCAGCCTTTGGCACAGCTGCATCACAGACCAGCAACCAGGAGGACAATCAGACCGGCCTTGAGGATGTACAACTCTCAGAAAAGGGACAGTTCAATCCTTCCACAGAGGAGTTAAAAATCTGTCTGGTGTTAAAGTGATTTGAACTGGAGGCCAAACGTTTGGAAATAGAATCAGCAGATAGAATGAGATGCCTGGAATCCAAGGATAATGAGAAGCTGGGATGCCTGGAATCCAAGGATAATGAGAAGCTGGGATGCCTGGAATCCAAGAATAATGAGAAGCTGGGATGCCTGGAATCCAAGGATAATGAGAAGCTGGGATGCCTGGAATCCAAGGATAATGAGAAGCTGGGATGCCTGGAGTTTGAGGAAAATGAGAAGCTGGGATGCCTGGAATCCAAGGATAATGAGAAGCTGGGATGCCTGGAGTTTGAGGAAAATGAGAAGCTGTGACATCTGGAAGCTGAGGAGAATGAGCAAGGAGATGCTGACTCTTTGCCAGGGTCATGGAGGTAATGGGGAAGGGAGTAACTGAACCCCAGAAGCAATAAAGGTCAGTAAATTTCTTCCACAATTTACAGTGGGGGATAATTTTGACAGTTTTATTCAAGTGTTTGAAAGGGTATGTAAACAGTATAATGTTGACCAAGAGCTCTGGGTACAGTTCCTGAGCCCCTTACTCCATGCTAAAGCTGTAACTGCTATTTCAAATTTGTCTTATGCTGATTGATTACATTATAATACTGCTAAAAAGTGTTTGTTAGAGTATTTTAAGTTAACACCTGAAGCTTATAGGAACAAGTTTTGTGAGCATAGATGCAAAGCAAATGAAAGTGTGTGAATATATTGCTGAGTTAAGCACTTATTTCCATATATGGGTGAATGGGTGTCAGATCACCACTTTGAAGGGCTGGCAGACCTTTTGGTGAAAGAATAAGCCCTTAGCACTTTGTCTGAGGACATGAAAATATGGTTAGCAGATAGAGAATGTAACACAGCAAATAAGTTGGGGAAAATGGGAGACCTATACCTAGCAAGCAGGGCATCACTGCACAGGAAAGGGATATCCAGTGCTGCTCATGGGTCTAAGGGAACCCATGATGGGCAGCCTAGACCACCCCAACAGAGTCAGCCAGAAGCAAGGGAAATCACTAGTCCAGGGACAAATCCAGGACCAAGGGTTAAATGTTTTAATTGCAAACATTCGGGCCATGTAACATACAGATGTCCATGGAGGCAAGGTGGGGAACAAAAGATGGGGGAGCCAGTAAGTGGGAATGACAAAATGCCAGCAGTAAGTTGTCTGGAGATAACAAGGGTACCAAACAACCACAAGAGATTATATCCTATCTTAGTAGATGGGAAAGAAGCCACTGTGAAGAGAGACACAGCCTCTGACCTAACCATTGTGAACCCTGCAATGGTTAAAGAGGAGCACTACTTGCTTGGCCAGTCTACTCCAGTTAGAGCTGTAAGAGGGACCGCATTCCAAATACCTTTGCCTAGGGTTCACCTTGACTTGCAGGCTGGAAAGGGAAGCAAGCAAGTAGATGTGTTTGAGAATGCCTCTGCAGATGTCCTGATATGGAATGATTTTGATAATGCAGTACCTTGTGTGTATGTAGTTACAAGCAGTCAGGCTTGGAGACAAGCATGTGGGTCTGGTAACCAGGGGGGGACCCAGACAGACTGAAGACTTGAAGCCAGGACTGGTGTAGCGGTTACTTCAGTGAGGGAGCTACCCTGTAGCAGTGAGACTGAAGGTGAGCCACAGGTGCTTGTGGGTACTAATGTTCCCTTGGACAGAGTGACTGCAAGGGCAGAGGTGAGTAGTAGTACCCAGGCTGACAGTGAGGCACCGTTGTCAGAGAATACCAGATTTCCTGTGGAAGGGGAGCTGGGAAGGGTTACAAAGAGAGAGTTAAGACAGGCTCAGCTCTCCGACCCTACATTACAAGGCCCTGGGAGGTAGCCAGTGAGGCACCTGATTGTCAAGGAAAAGGGGAATCTGTATACTGGGACAAAGGGTTACTGTACACAGAGTAGACCTCTGAGGGAGGGCTAGAATGTGAGAGAATACAGTAGTTGGCAGTGCCCAGAGCCTATCATCTGACGCTTCTAGCCATAGCCCATGATATTCCCTCTGCAGGTCATATGGGTATAAAGCATACCAAGAGACATATTATGCAGAACGTTTATTGGCCTGGGATTTCCAGAGATGGAATAGAGTACTGTAGGACCTGTGAGCAGTACCAAAAGGTAGGCAAGGCAGGAGACAAGGTCAAGGCAGCTCCTTTGATCCCTTTCCCTGTGATTGAGGAGCCATTTCAGAGGACAGCTATGGATATTGTAGGGCCTCTGAGTACCCCTAGTTCAAATTGGACGGCACAGAGGTGCAGCAGTAGCATTGTCACCTCACAGCAAGGGGTTCTCCAGTTTGATTCTTAGCTGGGGTACCTTCTGTGCAGAGTCTGCATGTCCTCCCTACATTTGTGTAGGTTTCCTCCAGGTGCTCTGGTTTCCTCCCATGTTACAAAGACATGCATCTGCAGAGTTTCTCCCCAGGTCTCAGCTGAAAAATGGCTTGTTCCAAGTTGGACTTTCCTGGTTAACAAATGTAAAATAAATAAAATAAATAAAAAGAAGTATATCCTAGTGCTAGTATATTATGCTACCAGATACCCTGAGGCGGTGGCTCTGTCCTCCATCGAGGCAGAAAAGCTGGGAAATGCTTTGTTAGAGATTTTCAGCGGGGTAGTTTTCCCAAAAGAAATATTGACTGACAGAGGTGCCAATTTCATGTCACACCTGCTGGCTTGTCTGTGGAAGAACTGTGGGGTGAAGCACTTAAATACCACCCCTACCATCCCCAAACTAATGGTCTGGTTGAGAGGTTAAACTCTACACCAAAGACCATGCTACTGGCATTTGCAGACCAGTTTAAAAGGGACTGGGACAAATATTTGCCCCATCTGTTTGCTTACAGAGAGGTCCCCCAGGAATCCACAGGTTTTTCACTCTTTGAGTTGCTGTGTGGACATAGGGTGAGGGGACCTCTAGATCTGATTTGTGATGAGTGTAAACTAGACTTTTCTGTTCTCAGTGTTCCCTCTCCATATATATATAGTCTGACCCATGTTACTCTGTGGTCAGGGTTAGGCAGTTTTCCTGCTCCTTCTCCTTAGCCAGTGTGAACAATACTGTTTGTGGCCATTGTTTAAGAACTGCCCTTGCACCCTCTCCATAATCAGGGTGAACCATATTGGTCTGGGGCCAGTGATAGCCAGGAACATTGCTCCCTCTACATAACAGATGTGAGCCATACTGTTTGTGTTCAGTTTTAGGCAATGTCTCTGCTCCTTCTCCATAGGTGGTATGAAGCATACTGGTCTGTGGTCAGTATTTGGCAGTGTCCTTGCTTTCTCTCCATATACAGTGTAAACTGCACTGATCTATGGTCAGTGTGTTACACAGTCTTTGCTCATTGTCTGTATCCAGTGTGAACTATACTGTCCTGTGGTCAGTACTATGCTGTGTCTTTTCTCACTTTCCTTATCAAGTTAAACGTTAAATAAAAATAAATAAATAAATAGTACGAGCCATACTGTTTGTCAGTGATGCAGTGTCATTGCTCCATTTCCATAGCCAGTATGAATCAGACTGTTCTGTGGTCAGTGTTAGGCAGTGGAGCCCTGACCTGCACATCTCTCGTTTTATCTTATCTACTGAGAATACCAAAGATTCCTGCTTTCCTAGTTTCAACTGGCACATCTTTTTCAAGCTCTTCCAGGTCAGGTGCCTTCATAAATTATATTATTTCTACTCATTTGTATGACAGTATACTGCCTCTGGCAGGCTGAACTCTACCATCATAACCACTTTGTCATTTGCCTCCATTCCTTTATTTCCCACTTGAATATGTCATTACCCATCCCTGTATTATGTAACATAACCTGTATAGAGTGTCAATGTAGTGGTTTTCCACTTTCCCTCTAACCAACTTTATTGCTGGGTTGTTTACTTTTCTCTCCTTACTTTCATCTTATTTATTCTCCTGACCGGTTTGCTGAGTCTGCTTATGGCTTACCCCATCTCATCATCTTCGTACACCTTCCCATCTAGCCAGCTGTCCTATATCCTTGTCTACCTACCGTACCCTGAGCACCATGTACCTTGGTATCACAATGTCTAATCTGTTTTTGTTACTAGGTTGATTTTCTCTTATGTCTCTCTTATCCCTCCTATTAGTGTTTCCAGCTTAGCCATTCTTATTTCTAAACTTCTGGCACTGCTCGGCATCACCCTGACTCCACTTCCTGCTACCACCCCATAATGCTGTCTTTTTTATTCCTTATTTTTCATAATATCTGGAGTGCAAGTCATTCCTTTTTTTGGTCCTCTTGGGACATAATTTAACCAGCCCACCCCCCAGTGCCCCATATGCACTCTGGGTCTACCGCTCTGGACTTACTTCAGTATTGCTGCGGCTGGTAGTGCACCCTAAGGGTGTTCTGTGGATACAGATGTCTTTGCAGCTGTCTTGTTTTTTTATTTTTTTATATGCCATAGCCACTCCCTTCACCATCTCCCAAGCTCCTTTACATCCAAGGGCAACTCTCTTCTTTGGATCGTGTCATCAGCAAATGCCCTCCAAACCAAGATGATCACAGCCATCCCTCCCTGCTACTGTATCAGTCCCCTGAACCACTTATAGTATCTGGATAAGCTGGGCTGTAGTTGGGGCATTTTCCTGTACACCACTGAAGCAGCTTTAGCTCATTACCTTTCTTGATGCTTTTTCTAACACCCTTCATCTCATTCTTTTCATCCTGTTCATGTGGTGCTTTCTTCATGCATCTCTTTGTCTACACTGGTCATCAGCCTGAATGGCCCTACCTTTTGCTCATCTTCCATCCCATCATCACCTCTGCCTGACCCATTGTTAATCTGTCTCCTTCCCATACTAATGCTTCCCATCCCCTCTTCTCTGACCAATACATCATTATTTTTCTTCTTGACAATGTCTCAGTAATTTCCTAACATTTATTTTTATTTATTTTATTTTACATTTGTTAGTCAGGTAGGTCAACTGGACTGAGAACCTTTTTCAGCCATGACCACATCAAATGGCAAAATCACAGTATATAACAAACTTGTGAAGGTTACAGACTAACAGAATACACATAATGCAAGCAATAAGAATAAATACAATTCATTTTGATTCATAAATGCTCGTAGTTTGTCAGTGAATAGTGCAGAAGATAAATCAGTTAAAAGTGACATAATTCACAGCCTACATTTTATAGTTAATGACTTATCATGTATGGAATGTAAGTCAGTAGCACAGATGATACAATATAATTATGAAAATCACTTTATTTTTTCTTTATTTTGTTACTTTTGCTAACTGAGAGGTGGGGTGGTCATAAAATCCGTTTTTAGCCATGACACAGTCCCACAACACGGCAGTAGTAATAACAGTGGAAAACAAATTGCAAGAGACTCAAAAGTTTTCTAAGATGATTAGAACAAGTTACAGACCATGTACAAATATGTAGTCATCTACAGTTTTCAAACTTTGGTATATAAGATGACAGCAGAAGCACAGAATATCAGGGAATGTAAAAATCACTGGGGACATTCTAATAACATTATCTACATACAGGAAGCTGTTTTGTAACACAATGGATACTTGAGTGTATGATAGCAGAGGGAGACAAGCTGGTAACATTTGATTACATTATATACAGAGATATGAAGAGAGTTTTAGGAGAGGCATGAACTTGAGAATGATTGTCTTATATTTTTATTCTATTAATTATTGATGCCTCTTAGCTTTGTTTCCTGTTTGATGCTGACTACCCTTTTTCATTATAACAAGAACATGATGCTTATTTGATCAAGCTTTCTTTCAGTACATCTTTCAAATTGTCATGTATGTTCTCTTGTCTGGTTTCATATGATTTCATATTGCATGGGCTAATTTACAGACTGCTGTTTCATCAGTAGTAGCTTTGATTGTGGGTCTAGCTAGTGTTAAGATGTTATCATCTTGTAGGGAGAAACTTGGCTGTCTGATTTGTACTTTGGACCTTAGTGACGGGCAGCGCCCTAACTTAAGAATACTGATAATTAGATAGGGAAATAGAAAGAGTTGCCATTTCATTGTCTGGTAGCCATTTACAGCTTTCCAAAAGGTGGCTTTGATGGGTTAGTGGTTAATTAACAGTACAAATCTGCATATAGTGTTGATTTACAGTTTTTGAGCATTTTCACTAGAGTGGAATGCTTTTATAGGTAAGTTGTATTGTATTTTGAGTATTAATACATTTTTGGCAATGACTGTGTAAGTTATTGGAGTAAGCAGATTGTAGATTTTATACCAGAGTTTGTGTTGGGCAAAGTCTTTTTTTAATATTCTTGCTGATGTGTTTAGTGAATGAAATTGAGGTATCTAGGTCGAACTCCAGGTACTAATAGAAGAGTGTTGCCATTTAGAGTGTTTATGCACACATGCAGATTTTTATAAGCTTTTATTGAAGTTCCAAAGATCATCATGCTGGACTTTAGAGTGTTAACAAGTAGTCTGTTTTTGTGTGCCCAAGTGCATATTTTTGTGAATGTGCTTTGAAATTTTTGTTTCTAGGTGTGGAGGTTATGACTAGACTTTAGGTTGAAGATGTCCATTGGCATACAGAATAAGGTTAAGTGCAAGAAGTCTGTGATGATATCATTAGTAAAGAGAGAAAACAGCAGTGCTAGACCACACCTGGAACCTTCTGGAACTCCTGCTTTAAGGATACCTTGAGAAGATAGGAGGGATTATAACATACTTTGAATGATGCATTTTGTTGGTAGCTGAATTTACTGAGTTTGAAGAGTAGTACATTGTTACTGATAGTTTCAAATGTCTTTGTCGCGTCTAACAAGATCCCAACTATTAGTTTGGATTTATCCATGTTCTTGAAGATTGCATCTGTGGCTCTTTATTAAGGCAGTGGTGGTGTTGAAGGCATTTCTGAAGTTGTGTTGGGCATCACATAGTAATCCATATTCATTTATATTTGTTTGTAGATCTGTTTTTCAAATCTTTTTGCTTGTTGAAAGAGGCTTGAAATTAGCCTCAACACTTTGTCTTCTTTGGGTTGGGCTTATTAGGGAGTGGCATTAAAGGCAGGGGAAATACTTGAGGTAAGTGAGAGACTGTAGATGTGTGTAAGATGATCTGCTGCTGTGTGTGCAGCAGCCAGTTTTACAAACATGGGATGCAATGGATTTATAATATAAAAATTCAAAGAAAAGGCTCCTAGTGTGTAGAACTGAGATGAGAGAGCTTGTGAGCAGCCAATATAAAGTAGGTGAAATTGGAAGAGAGGGATTTTCTGGTTATTTCTTGTATTGAATTCATTAGGAAGTTACTGTAATCATTTGCAAAGTTGTGAGCATCATTAGGTGGTTGAGTAGGAATGATCTGTGTGTAATCTGTAACTGTTTCTGTAAGAAGTTTAATTTCAGATTAAATTTGTTTCTCTGCTTTTTATCGGGTCTATATTACATGAATGAGCAAAATGTCGAGTACAACATACTCGACAAACTTTGATCGAACGTTCATGTAATCAGAGACTACAAATGTTGAAATGTGGAGTTCTGAAATGTTTTGGTTGGCCTTGCTATTGAGTGTAGCATGTGACATAAACACTTTACACTGTTCAGAATGGCTAGGTAAGAGGCTGCTTTACTTTATATACCAGCTCCAAGATCGCTGTACATTGGGGAAAGGGCAATTTCCCGGTAATCGCTTGTGTAAGAAGTTGCTTTGCGATTACCGGGAAATTGCCTTTTCCCCAATGTACAGCGATCTCAGAGTTGGTATATTTAGTTAGGGGGGTGTGGCAGGCAAAGCCCCCCACTTTGTTTTAAAAGTAGATGTGTTTGTGTAGGTGTGTAAGTGTTTGAATGGTGTGAGTGTGTAGGGGGTTGTATGTGTGTGTTGTATGTTAGTATAGGGAAGGTGTGGGATGAACAAAATCCTTTGATTTTGTATTTTTCAGGGTTTTAAGGTTTCAATTACATGAACGATTGATCAAAGTGCATCTAGTATGTTGTACTCGACATTTTGATCGTTCGTTCATGTAATATAGACCCCTTTTTATCATGTGAAAAAATGCATCCTCTACAGAGGTGGGTTTGTCTAAGAAGTAACTGAGAGCTGAGTCAGGGTGCATATAAGGGGAACCAATCTATGTTTAGAAAGGGAGAAATTAGAACAGTACCTCTGTTGAGAGGGACAGGTTGGTAGGAAATGATACAAGGTGCTCTTTTCTTTCCTTTGATGTACCAGTTTGGCAATATAGGACAATGATCACATACAATGTTTGATACAATTGCGATTGTAGGAGGTCTGGTGTGGAATTATTACCTGTTAGTGGATTGTGTCTTATTGGCTGTTTGACTATTTGCTGTAGTTTATAGTGTATTAATATTCAATTTAATGATTGGACAGCAGGTTTAGCAGCAATTATGTTGAAGTGTGCCAAAATGATTGTGATATGTGCAATTCCATGAGGGAAGATATTCTGAAGCAGTTGCTGTAGGGAGTTTATGATGTAGGGGATAGGGATATGGATTACACAGAGGTGTAGACTGGTGTTGGCTATTATCTAGCTTCCATTAGAGCTCAGATTAGTTTCATTTGTATTTCCTTTTTTGATACTGATTGTAAAGAACTGTGGAGTAGGAGGATAATACCTTCACCTGGTGTCTCTAGATCTGTTGCCGAACAGACAAGTTAAGTCTGAGTTTATGTAATGTGATTCCTTTATCATATTATTCCTAATATATGGGGGATTTTATCATTAATTTGTGCTTCTAGCCCTGTCAATTTATTTTTTAAACTTCCAGTATGCATGCATGTTATTTTTAAATACTACTACTACTATAGCAATTCAACTCAAAAACTGTTATAATTGTTGGCATCATATTGTCATTGAAGTCGATTCGTCAACATTAGCTTAATATATACACTTGTAAATTAGCAAGTATTGTTTATTGAAAAAGTACTGCTGTATAAGTGAACTTATCATAACAACAGATGTTTTAATAGATCACTGTTGCAGTAGCTTAAGCTTTATGTGCTACATCCTGCCACTGGCCAGTCTTTACAGCTTCAGGGCACCTTCCATGTGCCCTAACTGATGACGGGTTCGAGGACAGCCACATAAGAGCAGTGGCTAGGGAGTTGAAAGCTTCAGCATTTTCTTGTTTCAAGAAGGAAAGCTATTGCCCTGAGATTAGACAAATGCTAGGGAAGGAAAATAACCATACCAGTACTTTAATACATCCACAACCTGGCAATACAGCTAAAACAGAATGAAGGCTTATGGAAGGAGGGCTGGCTACTGTAAAATGATCTATTAGAACATTTTCGGTTATGATACGTTTACTTACACACACAACTGTACTATGTTTAACATTAGATTACTGTTGCAGTACCTAAGCTATACAGATGGATTGCCAGAGTGGGGAGGAGAAAGGAGTTTGAGAATCCAGGAGCACCTATTGAATGGTCCTAACAAAATCTGTTCAGAACTTGGAGAAGGAATCCAGTTTATAGTCCTCTGTAAAAGTATATACTGAGGACAAAGCTGCTGTCTGTAGTACACTTCTAGAGTCCACTCCTTTCCAAAATCCACTGAAGAAGAAACCAAAGCCCCACCAGAGTGAGCCCTGCCCCATGCCTGGAAGGGACTCATTATGGTGAGAACAGCAGAAAGAAGCAGCATAAGACGGCCATATAGACACTGGTACCCTTTTTATTATCTTCTTGGGAAATAAAGAGCTGATTGGCAATCCTGAAGTGCAGCAACTATATACAAACACTCCTCAGAGCTTACCCTTTACCACATTTAACAATGCAGAATACTTCATAGCACATTTCAGACTTAACAACAGAAAAGCCATCTGCATCACCAGGCTTTACATCCCACCAGAACAAAATATTAACACAACACAACAACTTATGCACTGGCTGTATAACAATATACCCCATGAGACCATTATAATGGGTGACATTAACATAAACTGCGACCCTAAAGACACAAGTACCTCATCAATGAATCTATTTAGTTTCTGACAATAAGAAAATATAAATCAGGATGCATAAGCACATAAGCATACAAATAAGGAATCCATCTTAGACTGTGTTCTTACAAACAAACCAAATAACATAAATTTCTTTGGCTGCCTTGCTGACAGTATCAGTGACCATCTACCAACTTATGCTAGTAGAAACCATCCCAACATATGCAAACAGGTAGCCTACAAACAGGTGTGCAATATAAAATACTTTAATTCAAGCAACTTCATCTCCACAATCAAACTGTACAACTGGAATATCCTATGCCACTAGATGATGCTGTAATCCATTTCAGTAATAATTTCCTAAACATCCTCAACAGCTATGCACCACTCAGAGCTACGAGAGTCAGGTCAAACTCTGCAGCCTGTTTAGCAAAAGACATGAAGCAAATACTTCTTCAAAGAGACAAAACATGGAAAACATGGTCCAGAAACAAAATCTAATCCAACTAGCAACACTTACTTAAGAAGTTTTGCAAAGAAGTTAAACAACTGCAAAAAATTATGTTAATCCCAAGCTAATTTGGTCCTCCATAAACAAACTACTACACTCTGGCCAAACAACTATTCCCTCACCAACAACCAGTAGCAACCCAGACAATGTAGACACCCAGTTCAACTCCCACTTTATAAACTCTATTCTCTCCCTTACTAAACAAAGCTTTCCCACCACCCTCTCTATATCGCCCTCGTCTAATAACAATACTATAGACTTCTGTTTTGAAACAGTCCCAACCAGCACCATAAACAATAGTATAAAAATTCAAATAACCTACCAACCGAGTATGTAAAACTCACTTCTGAAGCTCTAGCCTTCCCTATTTCTATACTAGTTATCTAGAAATATTTCATAACTCCACCCAGAAAGGTAGAAATTCAACGGACCTATCCAGCTATAGACCCATAGCTTTACTGCCACCATTATCAAAAATATTAGGAAAGTGTATCCAATCCCAGCACCTCAAATATCTTATCCAAAATAATCTTCTCTCCATGACCCAACATGGCATCCATCCTAGTCACTCACAATTACTGCTCTTATTAGCTGTACCAATGCTATCAACCACAATAGAAATAATGACAACCTAGTATCAGCACTCTTCTTGGATCTGGCTTTGACACAGTTTCCTATCAAAAACTTCTGAACGAGTTCTCCTCTCTAGGTCTAAATCAGTGATCTCTCACCTAGCTTCATAGCTGTTTCACAAATGGGCAACAATTGTTAAAATGGAAACAAGAATTCTCCTCTTTCCTTCCAATCACAGTTGGAGTACCACAAGGATTAGTACCAGGCCCACTTCTATTTAATATATTTGTAAACAACCTCCATACTGCCCCAATAAAAGCAAATATAGTTCAGTATGCAGATGATACAATCCTCATCTGCTCTACTTCAACACTACAAATCCTCTAGGAAAAGATGACCCAAGAGTCTTTATCATGTACCTAATCTTGGTGTGGCACTACAGACGTACTCCTAAATGCAAAAAAAAAAAAGAAAGAAAAAAAAGACTAAAATAGCGCTCTTTATACCAAAACAGTTTAATATTCAAAAACACAATTTTCATATTGTCTCATTTGACAATATAGAAATTGAAACTGTAACAGAAGCCAAATTACTTAGAGTACTTGTAGATGAGAAACTCAAATATGATTAACATATTTTCCAAACTATCAAAAATAGGCTCCCTGTATAGAACAAATCAATATCTTACAGTATTCACAAGAAAATCCATAGCAGCAACCCATCTACTCCCACCTCTGTTGTAATCATTAACTATTTTCAATACTCTCAGCAATACCCTCAAGTCCAAATTTGATGTATGCTATAATAAAATAGCAAGATTCACAACCTATTCATCTCAGAAAACCAACCACTGCACATCTCTAAAGGACTTAGACTGGCTAGAACTCCCAAATCCACTAACCCACTCTCAACTCATTACTGCACACAAACCTATCTTCAAGCCAGATAGCTGCTGCTCGCTAAAAGGCATATTTCTGCCATACAACTCTACAATAGCAAACCTCTCCTAGCTGTAAGTAACTCAAAAAAACTCTACCAGAAACTTATTCTCTTCTCACTGTGTTTCAAAACTCTGGAACTCCATCCCACATCAAATGTTTTAAAAGGCTGCTAAAACATCTGCAAGGCACTTGGCTCCACTTGCGCTACTCAATACAAGCTGCAATACCTATTAACAAAATGATAGCTGTTTTGTGCTAAATTCCCTTATGGTGATTATTACACTTTCCTTTCTATCTACTACCCTAAATATTTAACTGATTATATTTCTTAACTACCACCTACATACCTCATTGTACCACTACTTACTAATTTCAGCCCAAATGTCAATATTTGTCTTCCCTTGTTTTTCTTTGTATTTCTGTCTGCTACAACTTTATGCAAATGCACAGGCTGTCTTTTATTTTTGTTCTTCCAGGAGTCACAAATTGTATGGTTCAAGGTTAGCATTAATCATGAGTTACAGCTAATTATGTATGCAAAAATGTATATGTAAATAAGATTAAAATAAAATGTGAAAATATACTGTACATTGTCTGTCTGTGAATATTGGACCTTTTCTCCCCAGGCCTCCACTGAAAAAGGGTATCCATCCAGCGAACTTTCCCGGTCAACAATGATAAATAAATAAAATAAATTGTAAGGAATCTTGGAGCAGAATTTCTCTAACTTTATGTTTTGATAGAGTGTAGTTTCCATTTGTGAGAGTTTGTACAGGTCCTGTTCAGCTTGTTGGCAGTAATGTTTTGCTCTAATGGAATGCATGAAACCTGAAAGTCCAGCTGAGCTGAGATGCTACTCCTGGGATATCATGATAAGTCTGTAAAGGGGGTAAGATCTGATACCCACCCCCCATTTGTTTATATACCATATCAGTGTGGTGTTGTCAGTGATTATTTGCAGAGGTCTTGGAGACCAGAGATGATTTAAGGCTTTTAGAGCATGTATTGCTGACATCATCTCCCTGATATTTATGTGCTTTTGTCTGTCTTGCTTGTTACACAGACCTTTCCCCCTTTGGAAGAGCCCCCTCCCAAGCAAAGTCTTTTGCATCTGTTCTGACAGACTGAGGAGGAAGAGGAAGGGAGAAGGTAAGATTTGGATTGTTGGACATCTGGTCTAGCCACCTCACTACCTTCCTGCTTATGAACCCCTGCACTGAAATGTGAAAGAACAGAAGGTTTTCTTGTTAGGACCAGACTGACCTGAGGTACCACTGAATTTTCATCTTGTGAAGTCTGGCCAAGGAAATCATGATAATCCTAGAGGACATGAAACTAAAATTCCTAAGATATTCACTGGCAGATGCCAGAGACTGGCTGGAAAAAATCAGAAGATTTTCTTTGTACAGTTCTACTTTTCCCAGAAGGGGAAAGGCCTTCCCTAGGGATGCATCCAGATGACATCCCAGAAAACCTATTTGGTATGAAGGAATGAGAGATGATGGCTATAAGTTCACCCCACACTGATGAGCAGTTGCTTAACACAAGTCAAAGAATCGTGACATTTGAAATAAGATTCTGCAAAAATAAGGCGATCATCCAAATATGGAAAGATGTGAATCAATGACTTGGAGTTTACAGTGAGCAACTACTGGAGAGAGAGATCTGATAATATAATTTAGATACAGAAAAAAAATTACAATATGCATAAATTCCATGCAAATTATAATGTGACAATAAGCATCTTTTAATTCCAATGTTGCAGAAAAACTGGAAGGAGGAATGAGAGGTAAAACTCTAGAGGGACAACATCTGAACGTTGATATAAAGGTTGAGATAGGATAGATCTAGTATTAGTCTCTAAGTTTCTTCGTTCTTTCTTTGGCACCAGAAAGATCCTTGAATAAAATCCTTAAACTGTATGATCTGATGGCACTGTTTCGATGACCCCAGAGACAGCACTTGCTCTTAAACTAGAGGAACAGGGAAGTCTGGTTTGCTGGTTAAGGAGGAATCCCTTAAAGAGGAGGAAGAGACTCAAATAACCAGCTGTGCCACTGTTAACTTATTCTCAGAACCCATTTGTCTGAGATTATCTGATGTCACTGTGGAAAATGTAGCCCTAAACTAAGTGACAGATTCAAGGGACTGTCATGGTGGGAGGGGGGAGGAACTTGAAGAGGTAAATAGTCATTCTGACTTTTTGGACTATAAGTGGTTCTCAGAGGCTCAGCTCTTTCTCGTTCCTGCTTACCATTCCTTTTTAAATTCTTGTTTGTCTTATTTCCTGTAAAATTGTCCTGAACTGGAAAGAAAGCTGTTTCTGAACACTGAAAAGCAGGGTTGAAAGATTTGGGTAAACCCCTGAATCAACTTTCATCAACTCTTTAAAGGACCTCAGCAGCAGAATGGCCAAACAATACATCTTTGTCATGTGGAATACTATTTTCTGGCAAGTTTTGAGAATGTAACCTAGGGAATCATAAATGAATATCAAGATCACTGGATACAGCATCAGCAGACTCATAGGGGAATTTTAAAGAGTGTTCGGTTTCTTCAGAAGCAGAAATTATTAAATAATTTAAAGAAGCCTTAGAAGGAAGGTTAACAATTAATTTTCTCATGTTCTCAGAAGACGTCATCCTGCCACCCAAAGACTACTGACTTTTCTTCTTTTTCTTTTCTTGCAGATGGGGAGGGGAAGAACTGAACAGCCAGACAATTGTTCCATGTTTGGTTGAATGGAAAAGGAGCCTGGTAAGTGGGTAGTGGAACCCAAGTGAGTTGGTAAATCCTCTGACAGGAAGCTCAATGTTTTTAGGTAAACATTTCAATGACAGCACCCAAAACCACAAATTCCAGCTCTTAACAGCAATTTCCCACAAAAAATGTAGAAATAAATAAATACAGTAACCCTATTATAACAGCTTTTTACACAGAAGCCTTCATTGAGTAAAAATCTCCTGATATCCATTGAAAGTCCATAAAAACTACATTTCCTAGCATAAAATATAATTATCTAATGAAAAAAAAAATTGCCTCAGACAAATGAAAAAAATGGAAGGTTTTCCCAGGAAGATTACTCATCTGTCCAGCCTTGAAGGAGTAACCTTGACCATCAGGTTAATGAAGCCCACAATGAAAGCACACTTCATCAGCAAGAAAGCACTAAAGCTTTTGGTGTCCTAACCAGTGCTTTTATGTCACTCTCCACTAGTACTATAGTAGTCAGAACATTTTGAAGGTACCCTTAATCTTTGAGGTCTGGCCAGTAGTCACATCATTGGCAGGATATGACTTACACAGCTTAGGCTACTGCAACAGTCATCTAATTTTGAACATTTATGTGTGATGCAACAGAAATCAATTTTAGCATCAAGGCAAGCAGATGGAGAGGAGAATTTACTAGCTTATATCTCTGAAACAGTAACAATATGTCTTTTGTCTAATGGGCTTTTATATATTTTTTCTTTTTTTCATTTCAAATAACTTTAACTGAACCAAAGTAAGAATCAAAGAAAGAAAGAAGCACTTTATAACAGAATTAATAAATACATGAATAAACATTTTGAAATAGCCCACGAGGTAGGAACATAGGCCTTGACCACTATTCTCCTTCAGCCAGAGAAAGAAGACCCCCCCCCCGTATCGACTATGTAGAGTTTGTTACTATATCATAAATGATGCACGTGAAGAGAAGAAAACAAAAGCAAAGGCTCGCCGTGAAATACAAATCAGAAATACTCTCAAGTTCCATCTTTTCCCTTATTGGGTTCGATAAACTGCAACCAAGGGAGCCAACAACTTATAAATATTTTATTTTCTGGCTACATTCACCCTATCATCTTCCTGTCTCATTTTATCTAATAAATCTGTCACTTCATCAATTATAGGTGCTTCATTCATTTTCCATTTACAAAGTTATGGCTTTCTTGACCATCAAAAGAATAATCCAGTTCTGCTCTGAAACCCCAAACTAGCATTTAAATTGTCTTGTACTCTGAGAATGTATTCAGCAGTCTGTGATGCTATCCTTTTACCATTGTGTGCCCCTTTATGTTTTGAACAGTTTTAAAAACATTAGCCAAACTTTCAAAACAATAGGTTCACAGGTAAGTACTAGGCAGTCTGTAGGCCCTTTCAAGCCTAGCCAAAAACCCTATTCAAAATTTGTGTCTAGCCTCAGGTAGGGCAAAACAAGATAGACCAGGAGGGAATATGATCCTGAAAATCCAATTATCTAGATTTACCTTGAAGTTGGCAAGGGTGCTACTCTGCTTGACATGTAGTATTAGTTTGTTCCAGAATGATGTGGATACTCTACAAAAGGGCCTTACAGAAACAGATGCTTGGTGCCAGCCATGGGCTCAAGCTCAATGCCAAGAAATGTATAGTTATCCCCTTTGGGAAAAAACATGTACCCATGAATTATCACATAGGTGGCAGTACACTAAACACCGAAAGTATGATAAGAGACTTAGGGACACAGGCGGACAGTGGTCTCACCTTCAATAACCACATCGCCACAACAGTCAGGAAATACATCTATGTGGCACACCTCATCACTAAGGGCTTTTCATCCAGAAAAAAGGAGGTCATTGTCCCACTGTACTCATCCCTCATTAGACCCATTATAGAATACAATGCCCCATTTGATATGTACCTCTGAAGACATCTGCAACAACTGGAAAGGCCACAGAAATACCTCACTAAAAGAATCACAGGCCTAAAGCAGATGCCTTATGCTAACCACCATAAAAAACTCCAGCTATACTCTGTCACATATCCTCTACTCCGAGGCAATCTCTGATTAACATACAAGGCCATGTCAAACCCAGAGCTGTTGGACATGCTACACTTGCAGAAATCCCAATCCCTCAGAGCCACACACTCCAGGAATCTAAATCTTGTCATCACAATAACCAAAAATGCTGGAGGGATAGGTTCCTGACCCAGAGACTCCCCAGACTGTGGAATAGACTGCCCATACATGTCAAGCAGAGTGCCTCTTTGGCCCTCTTCAAAAGGAACCTTGATGATTGGATGGAAGAAACGAAATTCAACCCGGGGGTCACGTCAGTCACCCTGCTAGACAGGGGTCCGGGGAAGTAAATAGTGTGGGAAGAAATAGCCAGGGAATTGTTATGGCTAGGCTTGTACAGGCCCTAGGGCCAATAGCCTAGTACCAACCTATGAACCTATAAGTAAGAGATACATTGAGATATAAATGTATCACAACATGTCCGATTTATCTGCTAATGAAGGTTTAGTGCTTTTCACTGAGTACTTGATGTATCATTAGTTCTGTGAAGGAGATCAAATAGGGTTGGATCTTTTAAGGCACAAAAGGCTAGATATACACCTACAAGGAGTGGTCTGTAAGAAAATGATTACAGAGAAAGGGCTGACAATTTCTCTAGATAACTAAGATTTTTGAGGCCACTGATCTTTTCAACATGTATACAGCCTCCTATTTTTGTTATCACACTTCCAACAATAACTATTAGATATAGGAAACATCCTATGAATACTGCCTGAGATATAAAAGCACTTGCAAAGCCACTTATGCAAAAAATATGATGCTTCTTCAATCTTAAAGCCTTCCCTGTTAGCTCACATATTATTTCCCATGGGATGTTATTTATCTGAAGGCCCAGCAGCTTACTCAATCTTCCCTGGTTCTCTTGTTATAGTCCAGGCTGTCATTCAATAGTATTTTGATAGTATCTAGCAATCACCCTTCTGCCTACATTAGCACATCATTTTGTATGTCTTTTGGATTTGTAAACTTATTTTTAAGATTGTGCTATTAACGGAAGGTCAGTCTTGTGAAGATAATGTGATGTAACAGTACGGTTTATTACACTTATTCTCATAAAGTCTCATTTTCTGTAGAGAGAAAATTGCTGAGTTTGTTTTAATAAGTATTTTTTAAAGAATGCAGTGGTTGACATTGACATAGGCTTCTGTTTTCTGTTTTTCTTGTTCTTTGTTTTTTGTGAATACTTACCACTCTTTGGGTTAACCCTTCTCAAACATCTAATTACATTATTCTAGCAATCGTCCTTATAAACAAAAATATTCACTTGTAAAAGGTCAACTAGTACATCTCTTCAGGATTACAACAGACAATTATTTTTTACAGTTGATTCATTTTGCCAGTTAACAATTCCTTGGATTCTGATTGGATTATGAGATTTTGAATTGCAGTAAAAAGACCTCTGTTTTATGGTGCTGTTATATGGTCTGATGAAGCTGATTTAGTGAAAGCGCTTACCGTGTGCACTTTTATCGAATAAAGTACATGTTTTTATGTCATCTGGAGTATCTTGGTTGCTTCATTGAACTGTGTTGGCATTTTTATTGTGACTACAATTATTTTTTTTAAGTTGAAAGTGCATCCCAGTTATCCATGTTTAAAGAAAGGGGACATCCCCAAAAATTAACACAAGAAACACTTATTGAAGTAACCAAAGGTAGTCCAAAGGGAGATAAGGACTTCAAAGTTCAAGAGTACTGGGACCACAAATAAAAAAATGTTCATTTATATACCACAACCATAATCCAAATGCAACTATAATTCTGTTCTTTATATAATATTCAAAAACCATGTAGTAAAACACAGTCACTTTATTCTAGCGCCTCGGTGTAACCACCTTCAAGGAATAATGCAGTTACAAAAATCACATTTTTTATATCAAATTTTAAATTACATTCAGTTAATCAATTAAACAATCAATTAAAACAATAAATCTAAAGCAAGCATCTCCAATTTAGCTCATTATTCAGGCCCGTAGGAACTAAGGATTGGTATTTAAAATGTATACACTTTGTACATCAGCTTCTGTTTTAATACATTCTCATTACTTTCCACACATTCAGTCTGTTCCAAAATAGTGCCATGCAATACATTTCCATCACTATTATGGCAAGCTTTAAAATGTGAGGATATTATTTTATCTTCCTTTTGATTTTTTACATCTCTTAAATGTTCCATGAATCTAATATGAACTTTCTTTTAGTCCCTCCTATGTAATATAACTGACAGGGACACCTTAGTGCATATATTACTCCTTTGCTTTCACACGTAAACATTCCTTTGGGTACAAATTTAACATCATTCATACTATCAAATGTATTAATAATGTGTGTACATATGCTACATTTGTTACATCTAAAAGTTCCCTGTTGTGATAAAGGTCTTCCAATATTCATCTTTGACATAATAAACATACCATAGACTATCATATCTTTTATATTGTTACCTCTGTTGTATGAAAAAAATGGTTTCCTAGGTAAAATAGTTGACAGGAATTTATCTTGTATTAGATATTCTCAATAATATTTACTCATGTCAACCATTACCCCACTTTTAATATTGTAAACTGAAACATAATATATTGGGTCCTTCATATTCTGATTGCTTAACTCACTCCTCTGATAACTACCGTTTCTTGTTCTTTTTCCTCTCTCACTGTCCCTTCCTTCAGATATCTTTTTTGGGGCTTCTTGTATGGAATTCAAATTATACCCCCTCCCCATAAACATTTTTATTGTTTGCCCCATTTTTTGTGACAGATTATTCTTGCCATTACATAATTTAGATAACCTCAATAATGCTCCATAAGGTAGGGCATCCATTACATGGGGTGGGGGGTAACAACTGGTAGCATGAAGGTATTGGCTACCATCTTTAAATTTCCTATGTATGTTTGTTGTGACTCTCCCTTCCTCATTACCTTCTAAAATTAAATCCAAATAAACCACTTTTGTTCCTTTTTGTAAACCACCAAAAGATAACCCAAATGGATTTTTGTGTAAATCAATTATATAACTCTCTACCTCTCTCCATCCACATTCAAAAATAAAAATTTTACCTAGGAAACCATTTTTTTGCGCACGCAAAATAGACAGAAATCTGGCTAACAACAGGCAAAACAATGCTCTTACTTAAGAGTGAACCTGCAAGCTACCCTAAAAAAATATAGAGCAATAACTTGCCTTGCAACGATGTATAAACTATACATGGGAACTGATGCCACCAGAGTTTATAGTCCTTTAGAAGAAAACTCAATTATGGCAGTAGAACAAAAGGGCAATAAAAGAAAGTCATATGGAACAAAGGATCATTTGTTGTTAAATAAAGATATAGTGGAGAACTGTAAAAAGGGGAAGAATAAGTATGGGATGGATTGACTACAAAAAAAGTATTTGGTAGTATCCCTCATTCATGGATAAGAGTGCTTAAAAATGTATAAGATACACCCCACATTGATTGACTACATTACAGAGACCACGAAACAGTGGAAAAACACTCGGTAATTAAGTCATGATAAAGGACAAATTGTTATCCCATGGATAAAAATTCAAAGGGGGGATATTTCAGGGTGAATCTGTCACTGTTACTATTCTGCCTTGCCCTTAATCTATTAAGCTGTTTACTCAACAGCTTAGGCCATGGCTATAACTTGGCTCCTAGAAAACAATAAAGTGTCTCACCTTCTCTTTGTCAATGATTTAAAACTGTATAGCTCATCAGATAAGGAACTGGACGCACAACTGCAAGTTGTCAAAACTTTTTCAGAAGAATGTCATTTGGCCTTGATAAATGTGCAAAAGCAACCTTTAAAGCAGGAAAACTGCAACACCAGGAAAACGTCAGTTTGGGACAAGAAAGTGATATAAAATAACTTGAGCAAGAAGGAGTGTATAAATATTTGGGAATTGATAAAGGATCCACAATAAAACACGAACAAATGCAAATAAAACTTAGCAAGGAATACTTCAGAAGACTTAAATTAATCCTGAAAACAGCATTGACATCTAGGAACAAAATCCAAGCTATAAACCAATTTGCTCTTCCTGTCCTGACTTACAGATTTGGAGTGATTGACTGGCACCAAAACGTATTGGATAGATTAGGTAGGAAAACAAGAAGGATGCTTCATGCTCACAAAATGATTTATAAAAATCAGTTCATACCAAGATTATATATTCCCCTTTCTAAAGGGAGGGATGGGCCTCCTTAAAAGTGATTATATGTACAGATCTGCAATCATGGGACTGCACACATCTCTGCTGACCTCACAAGACCCAAATGTAGTGAAAGATTTGAAATATGAGGAGAATAAATCTAAGATGACTTCTCTGCTTAATCTAGCAGAAGCTTATTAGCGTTAAGCAGGAATGGAAACCAAACCAGAAGTGGATAAAAATCAGGAAGCAACTGAATGTGCCAAAAAACAAAAGAAAGAATATAAGGTGAAGGATCAGATGAGAAGGCAAGAAATGTGGAAAAAGCATAAATATAGTTGCAAGCATAGAAAACGTCTAGAAGAACCAAATGTTTATAAGGAACGAACACAGGAATGGTAAAGGAGAGGTGAATTCAAGCCAAGAGATGAAAGGTTAATATTGGCGGCCCAAGATAGTAAGCTGCATACACATTGGTTTATAAAGTCCATTGAACATGTGGGAGAAACAGACAAATGTAGGTTTTGTAAAACTGAATTGGAAACATTTGCACACCTCATTGTTGGTTGTGACATATTAATAGTAGAAGGACTGTATACTGAAAGGCATAATAATGTGGCAAGACTGTTGTACTGGGAATTATGCAAACATTATGGTATTTAAGTGACCGAAAAACACTGGAAACATGAGCCACAAAGCATTATAGAAAATGAAGACGTCTATATCACATGGTATCATTCATTACCAACAATTCAAAAGATAGACGCTAGAAAACTGGATATAGTGGTCCAAGAAAAGAAGACAAGAGTAGCATTGATCATTGAAATTGCCACACCCAATGATTACAGTGTCTTGCGTAGAGAGAGACACAAAGTTATAAAATATCAGGATCTGCAGGCAGAAACGACAGCAATGTGAAAGAAAGATACCCAGACAGTTCTAATAGTAGTAGGAACAATGGGTCTTATAAAAAAGAATTTACAATCGTATTTAGATATGTTACCAATACATGTAACTCCATATGAACTGCAGAAAGAGTCATTGCTGGGCACATTGTGGGTGCCGCAAAGAACACTACTGGCTGACATCAAAGACTGAAACAATACTAATTTCATGAACTTTAATCATACTTTGACTTAGGAATGGGGTCCATTCTCATCATGGAATTAGAAACCCAAAAGACTTGGAGAATTAAAAAAGAATTAAACTATAAATCCGAATACAGGACATCCAAACACCTCTGATTCTTAGGAGCAATTGCCCTTTACAATCTCACGTTAAGTTTTTGGTTTTGCTATAAAAACTCCTGCATCCAGTTCCTTATTTTTATGCAATACTGAATCTGTTGTCTGAAGAGGACAAAAAGATAGTCCCAAATATAATATATGAGGCAACACATAACATTGCATGACCTAAGCATATTAATCCAGGTCAAAATCCATTTTCCTCCAGTTTTGTAAATTTCTATTTTTTTCCCTCCAAACCAAGTTATATTACTTTTGCTTAATTTTCTCCTAATCCTTGCCTAACCTATACCTAGGTACTTAAGCCTGTGTCTAGTCTTTAGCTTTAGGTTTCTCTCCAAATGTTTCATGTTGGTTTATTGCATTACAATACCATTGGTTTTCCTTCATTTACTCTAAACTTAGCTCTAAAGTTAAAATCTCTTCATCATATCTCTGTGTTGTTTAACCTGTGATATCATCATATTGTTGTTAAATAAAGCTGTCTTCATCTTCATTTTCATTCTATCCCATCTGTAGTCTTCAATATCTAACTGTCTCAGTGATGGGAGGGTGGTCTAATGGTTAAGGTGTTTGCCTTACAAACACAAGGTGCAGGGTTTGAGTCTCACAAGGGATAATTGGCTAGGCTTAAAATGTCCTTCAAGGGCAGTTAGCTTAGTATGAACCTATGCAGCCAAAGGCTCAATATAAAGGGAAAAAGTGCTGGGACAAATGTTCTCCATAAACCTCTCCTGTCACAATGGAAAACATCAGACAGAACAGCTGACATTTGTATCTGAACAATTGATTCCAGGTATTTAGACTTCAGTAATGACAAAAACAAGTCTCATGCAAACCCACAGCTGTGGAAACCAAAATAGGTTCATGCATTCAATTCTATTGAATGCTTTTTCTGTGTCCAAGGATACCAAAGCCACTTCCTGTCCTAAATTCACAGCATCCTGAAAAATCATTACTAACGTGATTTATATTGTCAAAAGTCCTCATTTCTCCTACAAACATACATTGGTCTCTATGAACCATGCCTGAGAATAGTGTGGCAAGTAGTTCAGATAAAATGCACATAAATATGTTAAAGTGAAGGTTTAATGTTGTTATTGGTTTATATGAAACTGGCAGTCAAGGATCTCTCCCATCCATTGAAATGACCAAAATAATTGCCTTCTTCTATGAGATGGAAATATTCCCTCTGTTGATTACATGCTTCATCAATTTAGGCCAAAGCTGTACTCGCACATCACTCTCTAATTTCCAATTTTTCATGAACACTCCAATGGAGACTCTCCTGCTGTATGTTTCTTCTACACCCTGCACAATTTGTCTTCTCATATTTCACCCATTAAACTGCTCCACAAAATAATCTGGGATCCTAGACAATATAACCATGTGCAAAACTTCCTGAATCTTAAGCTCATTGCTTTGACTAAAAGTGGTTCCTTTTATACAGATATTCCAAGAATTGTTTAAAAATCCTCAGACTCTCATCTGATGGCCTAACCAAATTATTTGTATTTCCCTCATTTAATTGAAAAGCTGCCTTTTCTACTTTCTTTTGTGGAAGCCTTGCCACTAGTGCAGTAATTGCTCCTGGTGTGGTGGCATGCCCTAGCTCTTTCACCACTGCTGCCTGAGCAAGTATTATTTTGTCTTCTCATTGCTTCCATAAATAAATTACCCCAAGCCTCCTTGTCTGGCACAGCATATCTTGTTTCTTCTTCCTAGCTTTCCTCCTGCTTTTACCCAGCAATGTGTCCTGTAGGATGCATAAGCTGAAAACTTGGCTATTTTGTTAGAGCATGCCTCCAATTGATTTAGTAGGGAAGCTTGAATGTTGGTTAATATGGGTGATGCATAAAGAAGGGAGGGAAGAAGGTAGGATGATGCTAAGGATTTTCTTAATGAGTTTGTGAGGTTGGATTTGTTTTGGTACAGGAAGACCAGATTTTGATGAGTTTTCTTAATGGCCTGGGTGATATGCAGGTCATATTTTAGGTTATTGTCAATTATGACTAATAGTAGTTTGGTATTTGTTGTAGTTTATTTTATTTATTTATTTTGTATTTGTTTACCGGGAAAGTCCAACTGGACAAGCTATCCTTTTTCATAGGAGGCCCAGGGAGAAAAGCTCCACACAAATATGTCTAGAGATTATACAAAGCTACAGTAATAGAGCAGAAACAGAACATATAAACATACAAAATGGATGCCAATGCAATTATATAGAACATACAGCAGAGCAATTATTACATTGAGACAGTACAGGATTTTTACAGTTTGCAGAGTTTTACACATCATTTTCTTTACAGTAAGTATTGTCAGAGTTCAAATAAAGTTGAAAAGCAGTTTAAAACAACAGAGCTCAAATAGCAGTTACGTAATTTTTATTTTTTTTTATTATTATTTATTTATTTACATTTGTTGACTGGGAGAGTTTGACTGGACACAGGTCCATTTTTCAGTGGAGGCCCGGGGAGAAAAGTTCCACATTCAAATGTTTAAGACATTATACAATTAGAGAAATACTGTTCCAAGGGAGGCCAGTAATTAAAGATAGTTTGTAATTAACCAGGGTTAGTACAAGAGCATGTCCATGTATTAGATAGATGGGTTTTAAGGATCTTTTTAAAATTTTCAGTGCTTGTTGTGATTTTCATGTTAAGGGGCAAAGAATTCCAGAATTTAGCTATGTAGTTAGAGTGGAGGGATTCTCCAGCTGTGTTGTTAGGTGTGGAGATCTTTAATAGTGATTTGTTTGTGGAACAAAGGACTCAAGTGGTAGAGTATGGTTGGAGGATGTATTGAAGGGCAAGGATTTTGTCTGGTTGGTCGAATAATTGATGGGCTATTGTCAGCTGGCTGTAGGCTAGGAGGTTAGGCAGTTCTAACCAAGTGAGTTGTCTTAGTCATGGGCAATGATGAGACTTATACATAGATTCTGTGGCAAACTTTGCCATTTTACTGTAGTAGGTGTCGAGTTTAGTTAGATCTGATTTCTTTACGTTAGTGAGAATGGAGGATGCATAGAGGAGGGTAGAGATAAGGTGAGTTCTAACAATGCTGGCTTTTGTGTAGTTTGTTAGAAATTGTTTATTCTGATATAGAAGTCTGAGTTTTTGTGGATTTTCTTTATTGACTGGGCTATGTCATTGTCGAATCTCAAGTTACTATCAGTGATCACACCGAGAAGTTTAGTGCTGGATATTGGAGAAATAATCGTATTATTTACTGATGAGATGTTGAAGGATGGGGGTGGGTCAGGCATTCTTGTGGGAAAAAAAGAATGAGATTAGTTTTACTGGGGTTAAGAATGAGCTGAGCATTAGCCAGCCACGATTCTATTGAAAAGAAGGACTGATGATTTTTAATTTGAAGTTGTTGGAGTGTGGGAGCAGCATATATTAGAGTAGAGTCATCTGCTTACTGGACAAGGGGTGCATGCAGAGTAGAAGTATAAAGATTGTTAATAAAAAGGGTAAAGAGGAGAGGACCTTGGATAGATGCCTGCAGTATTCCAAAAGTAACTGGCAGAAGTGGGGAAAGATAATGCTGCCATTTTACTGCTTGCAGGCATCTGGCCAGATAATCCTGGAACCATGCAACCAAGGAATGGTTAAGTTTTAGATCAGAGAGCTGCTATAAGTTTGTTATGAAAGACAGTATGGAAATCTTTGGATAAGTCAAGAAAGATTGAGGATACAAGTTTGCTATCATTTTTCTGCTGATTAATGGTGTTAGTGAAGGACATCAGGGCAGTAGTAGTACTATGTTTTGGTCAGAATCTATGCTGAGTGTTAGACAGGAGATTATTAGTTAAGAGATAGTTTAGTAATTGGGACTGAATGCATCTCTCTAATATTTTGGACAAAGGTGATAAGATTACAAAAGAACAGTAGTTGGACAGTTCAGTCAATTTTCCACCTTTATGCCCTGGGATAATATGTGATATTTTCCAAATTGTTGGCACGTTTTGTTCTGAGATGGATCTGTTAATAAGATATGGATATGGATATGGGATAAGAGATGGCCTCAGCAAAGATTTTGAGATATTCTGCAGGCAATTGGGCAGCAGCTAGGATTGTTGTTTAAGTTTTTTTCAGATTTTATTTTTTATAATTTCTGTAGGGACAGGTTGGAAGGAAAAGGTCTTGCTATCCAGGTTGGGTGTTGAGTGAGATAGAGGTGGTATACAGCCGTTGTTATTTTAAAGGGCTAAGATGGTCTCTGTGAAATATTATTAAATTGTATTTCAATGCTATCTGTAGTGTTATTGGTTGTTGGGGAAGGTGTACTAGCTTGCCCATATTATAGTATTTTTTTATTGCTGTCCGAAATTTTTCAGGATTATTTTGATGTTTTGCTTGCCTATCACTTTAATGGTCAATTATATCTTACCTGATTTTTTTTTTTTTATGGCTTTGTTTCTTCATTCAATATAGAATCCAAAAGAGAAGCACAGCTTGGATTTTACTTGTCTTTGGCATGGATTCAGTCATTGTTTGAACTAGCATTTATTTCTGCTGCTTGAATAAGCCTCAGTGACTGCTGGATTTATGCTGATTTTTGTTGTCAGCCTTGGTTTGCTCTTGTGCTTCTCTTTTGGATCATTTATTTATTTTATTAGTAACAGGAGCATTTGGACCGTGATTTGGACTATGATAACACTTACTCATGGTATATTTTATTTATTTTATTTGTTATCATGGTGACATGGCTGAACAGGTTGACATAAAACTGCCTTTTAACTTGGAAACTGCATCGCAAACATCCAAGAGCCTGAATAGGTTTCTGGGATGCGTATGTGAGGAGAATAATCCATTGATGACGTTTGAGGTATCTGAGGTCGAGACCAAGACTGGGACATCACTGAAAGTGTTAAGCGACCTTACGGAGTGATTTGAACAACTTGAAGCTGATTTTTTAAAACTAAAACGTTTACAGACCCAAAGACAACACTTTGAAGTCTGTATTCAACGTAGGATTATTCCATGAGGCCTACGTGTACTTAAGATGCCGACAACAGGTTCTACCTATCCAGAGTTGTTGTACAAGTGGCAAAAACTCAGTCTGGAGGTCAGTATTAAGTATATGACTTTACTTAATGAGTTCTTCTTTCCTGAAGAACTGTTATTGAGGGAGAAGATCAAGAACTCACGCACCAATAAAACAGCTTGGATTTTACTAGTCATTGGCACGGATTCAGTCATTGTTTGAACTAGCATTTATTTCTGCTGCTTGAATAAGCCTCAATGACTGCTGGATTTATGCTGATTTTTGCTGTCAGCCTTGGTTTGCTCCTGTGCTTCTCTTTTGGATCATTTATTTATTTTATTAGTAACAGGAGCATTTGGACCGTGATAACACTTACTCTTATAGTATATTCGTTCACTATAGGCCTGTTTATTACCTTGAGTTTTGTTAGTGTGCCAGTGTTCCCAAGCTTTATCTCTCTTTTTTAGTAGAGATCTTGTTTCCTTGGTTAGTCAAGGTGCAAAGTTAGATTTAACTCTTATTGCCCTCGGAGGAGCAAGTTTGTTCAGGATGTTAATGAAAGTGGAATTAAAAAAGTCTATAGCTTCCTCTACAGGGAGATACTTGAGGGGTGACAAATTACATCTTTTAAGGATTGAGTTGAATTAGTTGGGGGTTATATTCCTTTTATTATGAATTTGTTGGTAAGTGTTGAGTTTAACTGGGTTCACAAAGTGTCTGAGTTATGGTCACTAAGGGCATCTGGAAGACAATTGGATTAAAAGACGATAATGGGTCTGTTGGTAAGAAACCAGTCAAGATGGACTGTCTCTTGGATGTTTGGTCTATCCTGGTTGGAAATTGAATTAATTAGGTGTAGCCATGAAGATTTATATGATTAGTTGGGATTTGAGAGTCACAGGTGTACCAGTCTAAGTTGAAACCACCCATGATGGTTGTTCCTTGCGGTAAGGAATTTGATGCCCACTGGAAAATATGTTAAACTGTGGAAAGGTTGTTGCCAGGAGGGGATTTATGTCTTAACTATATTTAAGTGGGTTTTTTTGAGTTTATTGTTAATTTTGTAAACATTATCTCTGTGTTACTGAAGTCAGGGGTGTATTGATTAATGGGTAGTAAATTTATGTTATTTTTCAATAGAATGGCAATACCGCCTCCTCTTTCCAACCCTAACCCCAATACCAGCTCCTCAGTTTCTATGGCAGTATTGTTTTTTTAAGTAATGTGAAATGGTGTGCAGGCTCTTGAATGAGATCTGGGTGTGAAAAGCATTGATTTATTTTTTTTGGCATTTAGGATCAGCTGATGAGCCTTTAACCATAATTCTATGGTATGGAAGTGAAGGAGTATTGAGTCATTTGTTGAAGTAGTGGGAGGGTTGAGGCTGAGCAGATAACTGAGACATCATCGCCATATTGTACTAAGGTGGCAAGTTTGCTGGTTTTGTGCAGATTATTTATGAAAATATTGAAAGGTACTGGGCCTAGAATTGACCATTATGGTACACCAATGGAAACAGGGAGGGAGGAAGGGGGATAGTTTCAGTGATTTCTGGGTTTTATGCTGTATTGCATACATGGAGATCTGAAATTTTGTTTTAGATGTTCTGAGGTTTATGTACATTCATAGTAGGTTGTGTTTTGCTAATGGTAGGATCTGATATGTTAGATGGGGTTTGGTTGGTTTGAAGGGATGGTCCATGGTTTGGGTAGATGGCTTCACAAAGTGGGAGAGTGGAAGTGTGCTGAGATAAGTTGTACCATTTTCTATATTTATCTTTTGGTCATTCTCTTTGATGTAGCCTTAACTGAAGAGGGCCTGAGTTCCTAATGGGTACAGACAGTGTGCAGTTTGCAGTTGATGGGTGGGTGTTTGTCGACTAGGAGTATAGAGTTGGGGAAAATAGAGGGACAGGGAAGGGGAGTGTTGTAAAATGTGGCAATAATGAATATGCTTAGTATAACTGTGAGACTAGACTGGAGGAGTAGCATATTATACATATGACAGTGGAAGATAGAGTTAGCTGAATGGAAGTTATATGCTATTTTTGTTGGAGGAGACTGGAAGTCAGTTAAGTGGGCCTATGATGAGTTTGCAAGTTGAGGAGTTAGGCCAGTTGGATGCCTCAGTGAATTTGGTTGGTTGTTTTATTGTAGGGGGGTGGAGGATGGAATAGTATAAGTTGAGATGAAGTAGGGTTGGGTGTGAATAGGTGGGGTGAAAGAAGCAGAATGAGTGTGAGCATACTGAGGGTGAAAGGAGTGAGTGGAGAATGTGTTACAGCTGCCATGGTGAAAAAGCTGTAAGCCTAAAAGTTATATAGGAATAAGCAATAACATTTTATTGATGTACTGAGGTGAAAGAAGAGATTTAAGTATATTATAAGTATGTAAACAACAAAGACCTGTAAGATAGGCAGTAGACTAAGATAACTGGGAAAAAGAAAGTTTGGAAAAATGAGAAAAGAACATTTTCTTAACTGCTTTTAAAGCTTACCACATTTAATGCTCAAATTAGAAGTTGTTTGTCCATTAGTTAGTGAAAAAAATTCAGGGCATGGAAAAGAAAAGATGCTTGCTTGCAAACTGGTCCTACTTTTGTAAGAATGTTTCTGATTTTGCTTCAGGTTGTGGTCTGTTCCTCGTGAACATTTTTTGGCAAGTGAATGAGGGCTACAATCATGAAGGTGTCTCATACATTTGAGATGCAGCCTTTAGTAGGGCTGGCCTTAGGTCAGCTGATCCCCAGATGAAAGGGATCCACAGTGATCTGCCCATTGCCCATGTCCCCCCTTGCACACAGTGTGTTTTAGCTGTTTTTCTGTATATATACACTTCTCTGTATATGTAGACTAGCTACTTATTCTGCTGTATTACTGCCACTTAAATCGTTTTTCAGTTGTGCACTTGCCTTGCTTCATTTAAAAAGTTTTAAATTGCTAATTTTGTAGAGTTTTAATTGCATTTACTGTTTAGGACTACACACTCAAGTGTGTTAGACTTTTCTGTGTTTATTTACTGTATTATTGCATTGTTTAGCCTGTTTCAACAACAAAAAAAAGATATATACTACCTTGTTTGCTCGTTTCCCACCTTTCCTAGCCAGTCCATATCCCAGGCTTTGCTTGTCTCAGGACTTTATTTTCTGTGTTCAGAGCTATCCAGACCTTGCTGTGGCAGAGGCAAGTCCTGCTGCCTACCAGTGGGACTGGTGAGCATTGTACTGCCTATCTAACGCTAGAGGAGTGGTTTCCAGCTCTGAAATTGTAATTTTATTAGCCTTTTCCGGCTGATTTCTATCCCTTTCAACTTTCTGGCTTAAAAACGCGTGTGTTTGCACATTTTTCGCATCGTGCAGCACTACGAGGCTACAGTTAAACTATTCCAATTGCCAGAAAGTCTGCTCTTCAAATTTTCCCTTAGAACTAGCTGGTTTCTCATGGGTAGCACTATAATCTGAACCCCTGTGACTAGCACTTTCTCTAGAACCAGCTGTAAAGTACTAGGAAGCCTGAAACTGATACAAGCACTCAGCTCTCCTTGTCAATAAGGAGAAATTAATCATAAGCACTAAACAGCCTACAATTGCAAAGTACCTTGCAAAGGTAAGAGAAAACAGCTCTTAAACAGTACAAAAAAGCACCTAAACAGGCATGTCCAAGGGTCAGCTTCCGGTGGTTTCTCCTGTCCACCTGGTGAATCTGGGCATACTGGGGCAATGTGGCAACTGCCTCATGTACACAGACAATCCTCTCCTCCTACCACCCAACACTACAACCTGCGAGAGATGCACTTACATAGCCAAACTGGAAGCAAAGCTCTCTCTGGTCAAGACTGTGCTAGACTGTCAAGAGGAGAAGGCTAACACCTGCATTACACCTCTAGCAACTTATAGCCCTTCAAAACCCACACTATCAACTCCCACACATAGCAACACTAAACCCACATATGCGGAGGCCCTTAATATTAACCTGCCCAAGCAACAAGGACCTCCGAAGCCGAAACGCAAACAAACACTAGTCACAACCAAAGTGACACATAGCTCACAACACCAGTGTGCCACCCAACAACAGCCCCTAAGGCAAGACAATGTACCCAACACTTTAGTCATAGGTGACTCTATAGTCAGGCACACTGATGTCCCACTCACCAGGCTGAACAAGGAGAAAATTACAGTCAGCTGCCTGTCGGGTGCCAGGATCCACCACATAACGCATGCACTCAAGTCACTCCACAACAAGTACAAATACGACTCTGTCATTGTCCATGCTGGAGTAAATGACTTGAGACGTATCTCCGTGGACTACATGAAAAGAGACATGGAAGAGCTATTGGATCATGTGACCCAGGCAGGTATGACCCTAGCCCTGAGTAGCATCCTGCCTTCGCCCAGAATGATACCACAGTATAAGGACAAAATGATTGACTTCAACAATTGGCTAAGATTCTGGTATCATTCAAAGGGGATCCAGTATTTGTCTGCCTGGAAAGACATGATCGACAAACCACGATGCTTTGCCAGAGATGGTCTGCACCTGTCACCCCTGGGATTCAGGTTACTGGCTAAAGCTCTTGCCACCCCTATAGTGCCTTTTTTAGGCAAGGTTCAAAGAATAAAACCACCACCGTAACAGATACAAGCATGCAAAATCTGAAGGTAATGCTACTCAATGCTAGAAGTCTAAACCTCAAAATGCACTCTCTCGAGGCACTCCTAAAATGGAGAACATCAATATCTGTGCAGTGACTGAGACCTGGTTCAAGGCTCCAGAGCGCACCCCTGCAATACCAGGCTACAATTCTTACCACACTTTTCGGCCACAAAACCAAGACCGAAACACTAAAGGTGGAGGAGTGTCCATATTCACCAAGGATATTCACACCTCCAGGCTAGTTGCCCAACACAATGCATCTGAAATTCTCCAGGTGCAACTAAACTAGGTAAGACTGTAGCTTGCTACAGATCCCCCACCATACCCCAAGATTCTCACTACACCTTCCTAAACATACTGGAAAATATTAAGATACAAACAAACGCCCTAATACTAGGTGATTTCAACTACCCTGCCATTAACTGGGAAAACTACTCGGGTACCAACTCCTTTTCCCAACGGTTCTTGGAATTCATAAATTCCAATGCCCTGGATCAACTAATCCATTGTCCCACCAGGGGCTCCAATATCCTAGACCTGGTCATTACCAACACGGGAGATAGATGCTCCACACCAGTGGTCACCCCCTCATTGGTCAGGTCTGACCATAAGCAAATCACCCTTGACATCCACATCCCACCCCCACACCCCAGTAAGGAAACCTTCTTAAAAAACTTCTCCAAAGCCAACTTCATGCTACTGAAGTCAGAAGTGACAAACGTCACAACACCCACGCAGATGAGATCTGGAAGTTTGACTGCAGAATCTTACACTAAGGCCATCCCAAATAGAACCAAGATGCTCTTCTCCAAAAAAAGGAAGCCAATTTGGTGGTCCGCTGCTATAAACAAACTATACAACAGAAGGAAGAAACTGTTGCAGAAAAGAGGAAAATCCCAGGATGCAAAAACTCCTTTACCAGCCTCAGTAAGAAGCTGAGATCCCTCATAAAATCCTCAAAAGCTAGTTACGAAAATAAAATTGCCAAAGATTCCAAAGACATCCACAAGGCATTCTATAGTTATGTCAAGAATCTAAATGGCAATGCTCAGATCTGCTCTGAGCTACAACAGAATGGCATTAAATATACTGATCCCAAGGATATTGCCAATATCCTGGCAGATCTATTTAGTGCCAACTTCACTCCCCTCTCAAACCCTAAAGGGCCCATCTCAATACCAAAAGATTGCCAAATTCCGATAATCACAGCCACACAGGTAGAAACAGCACTCTCCAAAGCTAAGAATACAGCATCCATTGGACCAGATGACATCCCACGCTGTGTACTACATGAACTACAAAATAAACTGCACCCCTCCTAAGTGTCATGTTTAATCATAGCCTCACCTCAGGCTCCATGCCTACTGAGTGGTGCACAGCTACAGTTATCCCGATCCACAAGGGAGGATCCACCTTGGATCCCGGGAATTACTGTCCCATCAGTCTGACAAGCCTGATCTGCAAGGGCATGGAACGCATTATCATGGAACTTATAAACAAAGACATTGGCAACCTCCAGACACTGGACCCCACCCAGTTTGAGTTTGTGAAGGGCCGATCTTGTCTCCTGAATCTGACTGACTTCTTTGAATCGGTCTCCAGAGCTGTGGACGAGGGTAAGGAGGTCCACACAGCCTATCTGGACCTCGCCAAGGCCTTCAACACCATCCCCCCACTCTGGAATCATAGATAAACTTACTAAGCTGGGCATAAATCCCTACGTCACTCGATGGTTGCCAACTGGCTTACTGACAGAACCCAGACTGTAAAAGTAGCCGACTCCAAATCCAGCTCCAGACAAGTGACAAGTGGAGTACCTCAGGGTTCAGTCCTGGAACCACTCTTGTTTGGCATCTACTTCTCTGAAGTACAGGCCAACACTAAGGAACTCTGGCTAACAAAGTTTGCAAATGACTGCAAACTGAGAGCCATTATTGAATCCCCAAATGATGTGGATATTCTACAAAAGGGCCTTACAGAAACAGATGCCTGGTGCCAGAGCCATGGGCTCAAGCTTAATGCCAAGAAATGTATAGTCATCCAATTTGGAAAAAAACATGTACCCATGAACTACCACATAGGTGGCAGGACACTAAACATCGAAAGTGTGATGAGAGACTTAGGGACACAAGTGGACAGTAGTCTCACTTTCGATAACCACATTGCCACAACAGTCAGGAAATCCTTGTACGTGGCACACCTCATCACTAAGGGCTTTTCATCCAGAAAAAAAGAGGTGATTGTCCCACTGTACTCATCCCTCATTAGACTCATTAAAGAGTATAATGCCCCATTTGGTATGTACCTCACAAGACATCTGCAACAGCTGGAAAGGCCACAGAAATACCTCACTAAAAGAATCACAGGCCTAAAGCGGATGCCATATGCTGACCATCTAAAAAAACTCCAGCTATACTCTGTGGCATATCGTCTACTCAGAGGCGATCTCTGTTTAACATACAAGGCCATGTCAAACCCTGAGCTGTTGGACATGCTCCACTTAAAGAAATCCCAATCCCTCAGAGTCACATGCTCCAGGGATCTAAACCTTGTCATCACAATGAACAAAACATGCTGCAGGGATAGGTTCCTGACCCAGAGACTCCCCAGACACTGGAATAGACTGCCCATACATGTCAAGCCGAGTGCCTCATTGGCCGTCTTCAAAAGGAACCTTGACGATTGGATGGGAGATAGGAAATTCACCCCGGGGATCATGTCAGTCGACCTGCTAGACAGGGGCCCAGAGAAGTAAATATTGTGGGAAGAAATTTCCAGGGAATTGTTATGGCTAGGCTTGCATAGGCCTTAGGGCCGATAGCCTAGTACCAACCTATGAACCTATGAACATGTACTGGCTCCCCATCCTGGCCTGCGTACATCATCCAGATTATGTTTATTTCCTTTTTCTCACAGTCTGTCTTACTCTTCATTTTGTTTCCTGCATTTATTCATTCAACATATTTTAAGTAAGCAAGACTGGTATCTGATAAATGTTTATGAAACAAGCGCATTAAGCTGCAGTCTGAGGGCTACAAGACTCTGTTCTATGCATGTTTCTGGGTGCCTTTTTTGTGGTGCATTTTACGTGTTTTTCTTTTCTTTTTTTAACAAGCCTTTTTTTACATCCTTGGTCAAGGGAAGAAATTCAGTTTTGTTTTTCTGCTTTGTTTTAACCTGAATGACCAAGCCTACACTGCAATAAAAAGAGTGAAAATTACTGCATTGAGCCAGGGGTCTGGAGGCCGCAAGTCCCCAAGAATCCATGGTGTTTCTAGATGCTCTGAGCTGCATTTTACATTTTTTTTTAAAACAACTGTTTAATTCTATTATGGCCTGAATAAAAATAGTGATTAAGGAACGAAATTCACAGTCTTATTTTACATCTTTGGTTTTCCCTGAATCCTTTTAACATATCCTAACTGACCAAGAGTAGATTGTGATAATTAAATTATGCTGGAAGTCTCAGGGCTGCTAGGCACCAGAAGCCACGGGGTTAAACATGCTCTGAGGTAAGCTTTTTTCCAACCTTTTGATTCAAGTGATGGCCTGAATAAATATCCTACATAAGGAAAGAAATGTAATCATACTTTAATTCAGGTGATACATGAGCTGAATCCATGTCTTTATGGTCAAAATTAACCATATAGCAATGCACAACAAACATAGAAAACATAAACTACTCCAAATTAAGCAGCAGAGACAACCATGTGCAAACATAAATGCCAGTACTCACTCCGAATAAATATAAAGTCTTATTAATTGTGTACAGTCAGCAAGCGCTTTCACTGTTCACTTCATCAGACCTTTAAAATCACTAAAACTAAAGCACTCATATTTATAAAACCAGTTAACCAATAGAATTAGTTAATCAATCAAACAGTTGAAGCCTTAAGGTTATACTGTTCATATATAACAAAAACAATGAGCAATGCAATAACAGCATCAAGAAAGCATCTATCATAAAACATATGCATCTAAAAGGCATAATTACACATGGGTCTCGGCAGTCTAGCAATGGGTAATAATATAATATAATTTCTGACAGATATGTTAATCTTAGAGACTATACTGCTCTCGTACAAGCTTAGTCCATTTTCAAATGCAACACAAATCTATAGATGTGAAACAGAAAATTTACCCAGGACTTCCCCCTCTGCTACTAATGGACAAAGACAGCTCCTGAATACTTTATGCCATGGATGGGTCCCATCAAATTACTTATGGTACAATCCCAGTTATTCTCATTAGGGATAATATATAATTATTGACCATGGGATGGGTAAGGCCAATCTATAAACAAATGGGATATGTTATTTCAAGCACAAAAAGGAAAACTGGCTAGGCTTAAGTGGCCCACAAGGGCAGCTAGCCTAGTACTTATCTATGAGCCTTAGTGATCCTCTGTGCTCCCCAATAAAGTCTGTGTGGTACATTAAAGAAATAATAACCACATTGTCTCCAGCCCGACACCTGTTAGTGACCTCTGAAGTTTTGGAGGAAAGCTAAAGAAATAATGACACCATCCTCAGCTCCCATAAAAGTTGCAGCAACCTCCTGAGCACACCTTTGAGCACAACTGTTTTACACTAGGTGGAGTTCAAGGCAGAGCCCACTACTAAGGCTGGATCAAAATCAACTTCTACAGTCCGGGTGTGTGGGAGAACCACCAGGTCGCCAGAAGTTATGAAGTTCTGGGTATTCTGTGATGGACTTTATCCCTTATTTGTTTATTTATTTATTTATTTATGTAGTTATTTATTTATTTGAGATGACTTTTTAAACTGAGCAAATGCTAAGAGGTTCAGTTACTTTCATCTGGACAACCCCTACCAAGCAGTTACAACAGTTGTATGTACAATTCAAATGGTTGATTATGATGACAGAGGATGGCCATCATCACATTAGTATTGCAAAGCTGGAATAAACAACAAACAACAACAGCTAGCAACACATTTTCTTCCATAGACAGCCCAGGTAAAAATATCTACTCTGTCTATACATATAAAGTATCTGTTTAAGTAGTCCATCGTAATTCTCACAAATGCACAGGAGTCCTACAAAGGCAAATAGTGACTGTTTAAACTGTGCAAATGACAAGAGTTTTGATTACTTTCATCCAGCCAACCGGAACCCCGACCCAGCACATTTGCAGCCACAAGGATAACAGTCAGTCAATAATACGAGACATTATAATTTCAAGAAACACAAAGTACCACCACGGCTCTAGAAGTCACAAAGTTTTATTGAAATACACAGTAAAGACAAATCAGTAAGCGCTTTCGGGTTACATCGGAACCCTTCATCAGACATAAAACTATTGCATATTCAATTCATTTAAATACTAAAAAAAGGTGCCAAAAAACTAATTCATAAAATATCTCATTCATATAAAATGCCTATACTTAACCACTAGATGGCAGCCATAATATATATTTCTTAAAAAACTTTAACAAAAATGCATCATTTAAAACCAATAAATCTATATAGCTTAATATAATAAATATATACACATGAACATAAAAATATACATATAAAATCAACAGTATAAAGATATATATATATATATATATATATATATATATATATATATATATATATATATATATATATATATATATAAATGCATCATAAATGTTTGCATATATATGAAAAATGTGTATATATGTATATATATATATATATATATATATATATATATATATATATATATATATATATAAAATTATATATTTATAAATACCCTTTTATCTCAGTGTTTCAAAGATCTATCTTTAAGGAATAGTTTAAGAGATATTCTATCATTGAATCCACTACCTTTGTCAGACTGCATCCAAATTATCCATTTGGTCTCTTCCTTTTCTGTGTAGTTTTAATATTTCCTAATCTATTTCTTTTTCTAACTCCAGCACCATAAATATATATATATATATTTATACTGTTGATTTTATATGTATATTTTTATGTTCATGTGTATATATTTATTATATTAAGCTATATAGATTTATTGGTTTTAAATGATGCATTTTTGAGTTTTTTGGCGCTTTTTTAGTATTTAAATGAATTGAATATGCAATAGTTTTATGTCTGATGAAGGGTTCAGATGTAACCCGAAAGCACTTACTGATTTGTCTTGACTGTGTATTTCAGTAAAACTTCGTGACTTCCAAAGCCGTGGTGGTACTTTGCATTTCTTGAGGATTATTTACGTACATTTTTGCACTTTGGTACCTCTACCCTGCAGCTGCATTTAGATTTTACATTACAATTTCAAACTTCTTATTGTTCAGAAAATGCTAATTATTTTTCAGCTTTGTGGAAAATATCTGGTTGACTACTGCCTGTGTCATTAAAAAAAATCTCTCTTTCTCTCTCCCTCTCTCTCTCTCTCTCTCTCTATATATATATATATATATATATATATATATTGTTGTTATTTGGCTTTTCCTGGTTAGGGGTCGCCGCAGCGGAACTCCGGTCTTCTAATGATTGGCAGTAGATTTTTTTTTACGTGCAGAGTTGCCGGCCCTGACACACAACCTTCAACGAAGGTACGCCCATTCACGCATGTCTCCACACAGAAGACGCTTTAGCTGAGAATCGAACAGGACAACGTCTTACTGTGAGGCGACAACGCTACCATATATGTATATAAACTAATGTCTTTCTGCTTTTCCCGGTTAGGGGTCACCACAGCAGAACTCCGGTCTGCTAATGACTGGCAGTGGATTTTAACAGTGCTGTGGTGTCAGCCCGAAGCCCAGCCTTCAAAGAATACACTCTCTCTCTCTCTCTATATATATATATATATATATATATACACACACACACACACACATACACATACATGGAAAAAAAAAAATATATATATATATACATATATATATATATATATATATACACACACACACACATATACATATATATATATATATATATATATATATATATATATATATATATACTTGCACACACACACACACACACACACACACACACACACACACACACACACACACACACACACACACACACACACACACCTCACCATTGCTTCTGTCTTCTTCTCATAAAGCCATCCCTCTCAATTGTACATAATTCTGCAGCATGTCGCTGATTTTATCTCGTATTTTAGACCTATTCCTCCAATTTTTGATTTTCTGATAACATGCTGAAGATTACAGCTGACCAGTAAAGTCAAAATGCATCATCTGACTAAAATCAAGAATACACAGTGAGGCTTCACACTTGTATTTTCATGTTGTGCATTGTCTCTGCTCTCTGATCTCACAATAATATTCAAGTTTAACCTAATGTGACTAAAGCACTTCCCCCTTGGGGTGCCTGTTACACTGCAAGTACATTTTGTTTTATCAGGGCCAGCATGTTTTACATCTCAACCTCTCAGATTTCAAAAGCATAGCAGCAGGCTAACAAAAATCATTGCCTACGGTCCAAAATCATAACACTTATGCTTATGCCTAAACTCATGTCCGGGGGAGAGTATAACATTCAAATTTGACTCTTGGAGGCAACAGCTGTAAAATTAATGTCCCCTATACTTTAACATATGTTATGAATACATGGCTGCATCAGAATTGCTTACTGTACTGTAACATATTTAAGTTGTACATGTAGGCAACCACTTCTGCAGTGTTATGAACTACAGTTATCCTTGCCCTTGTGTTTCAGATTTTGAAGCTAGTTCAGTGCCACAAACTACAAAAACTGATTATGAATTAGAGAACTGTGCAGTATCACTGATGCCGTACATCATCAGTGTCATTACTACTAGCAAGCTCTCCAGTCCAGTCTGACTGTGGACATCACTCTGTTACCAAATGTGTGCCACTGTTAAAAAGGAGTGAGGAGAACAATTCATGACTATTGTCACTTTTATTATTTGGTCATTCTTAACTAGTTGCACAAAGCCCACAGGTATCTTAAAAAAAGTAGTTTATTCATTTTACAAAAGCTCAAAAATGCAAACTTTGTATCATATTACATCACTGGGAAAAAGACAGGGAAAAACTGCAACAGTGTAAAAACAAAACCACTGCCAAAAACTTTCAGATTGAATTTAATACAAACTTGCAATGAATACTGAATGGTACTGCCAGAGATACCAAGGAATATACAGTTATATTTTGTTACTTAACTATAAGCCAGTTAAATACAATTACAAGCAAGCAAGATTAGGCATCCTTGAAGCCTAAAGACAAACAACCAAGGAATATTAGCAAAAAGAAATATCAGAAAATTAAGCACAAAAAAATCTGTTGCAGAGTAACAAACCAAACAAAAGCTAACTGAAATCATGATAAGTCACTCAAGTACAATTTACACAGACTTGCCACAACTCAGAAATAAATGCTAATCTTTTATACTGACTTACTTTTCAAACAGATGATGTCTAAATGGACAAATTAATCATTTATTCATGCCTGCACTGTAAGGCATCTTTTAATTATTATTTAATTATTTTCATTATTATTATTAATTATATTTTACTATTGCATGACAAAATATCCTGTGCTTGGGATCTATCTCTCAACCCCACAGGATTACCTACTTATTTTGACCCAACAGCTCACCAAGTGACATAACTCTACAGCATGATATATATATATATATATATATATATATATATATATATATATATATATATATATATATATATATATATATAGTAGCAAAGTCAAACATTTCAGCTTGTCCTGCTGCCACAAAGAGAGAGAAAAAAACACACACAGAACTTTTAGCCTTGCATGCTCAGTACAAAACTTCACCAAAGTCCTGTTGAAACACACCCTGTTTTGAGGTAACGTTTGAATTATCACAGTGGTGGAAAACATTTATTGCAGTCTGCCATTGGCTCCTCTTACCCAAATAGCTCCTGAAGGAAGTCAGTCTGTTACTAATTCTACAGCTGAGCCAATGATAGAGCAAATGTTGGAACTATCATTGGTTAAATAGGAAGATTGGAACTGATGCATTTTTGCAGGTAGAAGTAGGAGTACTCCACTGAATATGGAGCAGTTCAGGTATGGTTTGATTTACTCTAAAAATCAGTTGATAAATACAGAATGAGTGCCCCTGGAAGCTTAGCAGCCTTGGCGTCTGTTTAGTTGGCCTATGCACAAGGCCAGCCCTGGCCTTCAGAAAAAAGCATGCTGATGGAAATGCCATTTTAGCAACTTTCAATGTATCTAAGAGCAATATCTGTCCCTATTTTTTAAAAAAGAAAAAAAAAATCTTTATTGAATTATCACTTATGACATAGGTAATTATACATTTATGTAAATTAGAACTAACCATATTGACATATTTTCAGTTGCAAACATTATATACATCATGTCCATATGAACACCGCAGTCCAACAAAAATATGTTTATATGGTTTGGGTTTTATAAGGCTTATGTCTTGTTAAATTTGTTTGATTATACATCACATATATTCTTCTATTGTCTTTTTAAGCTCATTCAATTCCTGCCTGTTAAACCTCATTCCCCCTCCAAAACATTACTCTGCATGTATTGTTCCCATAATTCAAATTTTCTGTGTAATTTGCTCTTAAACTTGTCTAAAGATCCCACATCCATTTCTTTTATTTCTGTTACTGTTTCACTGCTTCTAATACAGTCAGTTTAGATTTGTATTTCCATGTTACAGAAATTGCTTTTTTGGCAGCCATCAGAATTAAACTCAGCAAGGCCTTACTATATCTAGGCAATTCAGATCCTGTATCACAGCTCAAAAAATAATCTCCTTAGTTACACCAATTTGCTCACCCAGTTTTTTTGACAGAGTAGTCTTCAAGGAATTCATAAAGTCTGCCAGCTCATTACACTCCTAAAAAACATGTTCCCAATTATCTCTTTCTTCCCCATCACAGCTCCAACATTTGCAATCTATCTGAGGAGAAATTCATTGGAGTCAGCTCGGGGTATAAAAATATCTATGCAAACACTTCCGAGCAAAAATCCTGAATCTTCTAGACTTTGTTGCATATTTGGGAGACATACATATATCCTCTCATTGTTTCTTTGTGAATTGCTTATCCAATCTCTTTTCCCAATTCTTTCTTACTTACTTACTCCTTCTTTCGGCTTTTTTCGGTTAGGGGTCACCACAGCAGATCATCTGTCTGCTCATGATTGACAGTGGAGTTTCATGGTGTCGAGTTGCCAGCCCAGCACCCAACCTTCCACAGAAGGCACACACATGCACACACTCACACCTAGGACCAATTTAGAGTGTCCAATCCACCTACTGCATGTCTTTGGGATGTGGGAGGAAACTGAAGCACCCGGAGGAAACCCACGCGACCACAGGGAGGACATGTAGACTCTGCACAGAAGACACCCCAGCCGAGAATCGAACTGGAGAACCTTTTGCTGTGAGGTGGCAACGCTAACCGCCCTATTTCCCAATTCTTTCTAACCTCCTTTAATTGATCCTTATAGTTATCATGTAATATTTTACATTTGTACTAATTATTCCTTTCTTAATGGCAATTGGCAACTTCTGTTCCAGATTCTACTAAAACCTCTACTAGTGCTGGTGTTTCATTTAGGACCCCCTATTTCTTTCCCTTTGCCTATACTTTGATATCAGTCATTGATAAGGAAGGCAATCTCTAACCTGCAGTCCAAATAAGTTCTTGGCATCTTCCCATTCTGTTACCTTTCCCTCTCTAGTTATTATTTCCTAATACCTTGGTTCCTTTGCCAGTTTTCTCCAGTAAATTCCAGCCTCCTTGCCTATTCTCTGTACCCCTAATTGTATTCATCCCTATTGGCAGAATCTCCCTTATCCACATTTATGTTGGCTTAGTTCTTAAAATACTTTCTGCTACTCTATGACTACAATACTCTGTCTGGCTATTGTTATTCTCCTTAAGGATCTGCATCCAAAATCCCAGTCTCTTCTTATTTCTTGAGGTTTCCCCATTTTATCATCATCATCATCATCCCTTTCCACTTTAAGTTATAGATTTCTGTGTGTGCTGTGTATAGGAGCCTTAACTATGTAGCTCTGAAATGCCCCTTCAAATCTGGTAATCTTAAACCACCTTATTCTATCAGAAGAATCAACTTATCCCACTTGCCATGGGATTCTTGCACTCTTCCCCTCCCAGGAAAAATCCTTCAACTCTTTATTAATTGCTGTCCACAAATTCTCCTCTGGTCGACCTGTGTATAAAACTAAGGGGACTAAAAGCATTTTCACTGCTTGGATCTTGCTGTCCATATCCATAAAACAGAACTTCTAATTTCTCATTTATTGTCTTATCTTTTGTTTTGTCTCTTCCTACATATTCTAAGCTGCCATAACAGAATCCTTTTTAACCTAAACTCTAAGCATTTCATTTTATCCTGTCCCCATAAATATTGATATTGCATGTGTGGGTACATAGTTTATAGCTATTGTCTTTGCTTTATCTTCATTAATTTTGTATCCCAAAAAGACTTGAAACTGTCTTCAGAATGTTCCATAACACTGAACTGTCCTTTACTGGTTTTATTGGATACAAAATAATATCACCTGAAGCAAGACCGACTTTTCTTGATCACAATACCAATTATATCCATGAGTTTTTTGAGTCCCTTATTTTATTTGCCAATAGTTCTAAATACAATACTAATAACAAAAAGGAACAAGGACACCCCTGCCTGGTTTTGGTACTTCACCCCCATTATTTTTTGCTTTCTCTTTTTTTTCTTCTTGAGCTAGAGAGGTATGTGAGGGGGTTGCAATGGGCTGAACTCTGTATTCTGACACAATTGAGCTATGAAGATACATTCCTTTCTGTTCATTATTTATGTATTTATTTATTCATTCATTAATTTGAACACAGGCAAATTTCTGTGGTATACAGTCACAGTCATGTGCATTTGTTATGTGTATCTCAGCTGTCTCTGATTTAGCCTCATGTTTACCTAGTAAAGTTGGTGTTTTTTCTGACAAATCAATAAGGAAGCAGTCAGTAAATAATGACAGATAAAGGGATCTAATGCAAAGTGTGCTGCTGTAGCAACTTTCTAAGTTAAAGGCATTGAATTCCTGAGTGTGTTCCTTTTTTCATCTATATTTTTTAGCTTTCTACTTGATTCATGAGCTATAAGGTTGAGAGGTAAATTAGGGGTGTACATAACATTGTACATTGTATTCTGACAGCAGTGAGCTGAAAAGACACATTCCTCTATGTCAGTTATCTATCTATTTATTTATTAGTTTCATCACAATCAAACATCTAAGGTTATAGACACAGTCTTATAAGTGGCTATAATTGATCATTTTCTGTGTATGTGCGTGTGTGTGTGTGTGTGTGTGTGTGTGTGTGTGTGTGTGTGTGTGTGTGTGTGTGAATTTTTGTGGGCAACTATTATTTCTAGGTATACTATCAAATGGGTGATCAGACTTTGTTCAATTTATGTTAGTCTGAATGCCCAATTCGATAGTATCACAAGAACAAATAAATAAATGTTGAAATGCACAGTAGCGAATGCACTACAGCATTCGGTGATGTGAATTTCAGCATTTTATAGTGAGGATCAGGAAATGCACCCATTCCTTCACCCTCACTGTAGTGCAATCTTGAAGTTTGTATATATAAGTAGCAGGGGGTTTGGGGGGTGCCTGACCCACATGGGGGGTGCAGGGGGGCTCCCCCCCCGTGAAAACATTGTTTACTGTGTTTTGCACAATGGTAGCAGTTGCGGAAGTGTGGAGAATGTTTGAATGTTGTCAAATTTGACATTCTGCACTTCTGTGTTCGATTTTTGTGTTGGTCGATGTTTTGTTTTTCGGTTATCCAGTTTGTTGAAATGATAACTTTCACAGAGTGTGATCGGTGAAATGATAGTAAACCATTATTTTTATTTTATTACAGTCTGATATCTAAGGTATACACAATCAATAAATGTGGCCGTAGTTGCTAGGTACAGGGACTGTTGGCTAGCCTGTCTCAATCTGGGAAGGCTTTGTGTTATAGCAGCTGATCATTGGAACAGAGGTGCAGCGAGTAACATTGGTTTCTCATAGCACTTGGTCCTCTGGTTGCATTTTGGTTGTGATTCCTTCCTTCACTTCTGATTTTACTTTCATCTCAGTCTAACACCAGAGGGTTAACTATCATTTTTTTTTGAGGAGTATGGAGACTGTCACTCTTCTCAGACAACATTTATATTTACTTTCAAGCATCTGTCTTCTTAGTTAAATAGGAACAACTGTTTTATTAGCTTTGAGTATAAAGCTTTAGACATAATTTATTTTTCCTTGAAAGAAAAAAATAACACTGAAATTTCCTCAGTTATGATTTTTGTTCAGGCCATCACTGGATGAAAATGTTATTTTAAAAAAGTAATTAAGATGCACCTCAGAGCATCTAGAATCCTATGAATGCTGGAGGCCTAGAGGCTCCAAGACCCCCCCCCCCCACCAGCAGCTTAATTTGCCTACTTCATCCATACTTATTCAAGTGGAGTCTTGGCTGGTTACACAGTGTTTAAAGAATCAGGTGTATGTATTCCAGGAAGTGGCTACAACATGTGGGTACTGAAACTGTCTTTGGATGAAAGTGACTGACCCCCATCTGTTGTTGCATCACATGTAATGATTAGTGACCTATTGTGATAGAGTCCCAACCCGATTTCATTAGTCCTGCCCATTCACTTGATTCCTGCAGCCCCCCTTGCTGCCATTGGTCACTTTTCTTGCTGTTGGCCTCCCCTTATTTAATCAGTGGTGATTTCTCCTAACAGGGCTCTCCCTGCATCTTCGCAGTGTTGTCAAACCTTCTGCCCTCCACCCCTCAAAAGAAAATCTTTAATGTAGAAGGATAGCACAATTTAAAGCAAGCGGTTTTTTGCCTACATTGTCTTTGTACTTGAAAAAACACAGCTGTACTCCTCCTAGTCAGCAAAGAAAAGTCATGGTCCACAAAAATATTCGAGTCTCCTATTTTTAACTTAAAACCTGGTTTCCACAGTAGTGATAACATTTTTCCTTTCTTCTCATATGTGGCAGATCTGACCAGCTACATAGCTCTAGATGTAACTCCACATGGTATTAAACTCAGCCTGGTGGGCTCTCTCATCAAACCTCTACAGGTGCCTAATTGTTTTTCAATAAAATCATATATTTCTTGCTGTCTATATGCTCTGATATATAATTTATGTGCAAAATGTTCATTCTAGCTCTGCCTTCCAGATCTATGAAGGTGGCCTTCACTTCATCTAAACACCCCTGTCAAGCAGCATATCTGGCACAATGATGGCTCTGCTTTCATGTATAAATGTTTACAATAGGTGTGAGAGTTCAGTTATCCCTTTGGTTACCTCACCAATTGATTTATCCTTTTCCTTATATAATCCCCAAGTATCTGGTTCAGCTTTTGGACCTTCATGAAAACATCCCTTAATGTAATTTCTTGTTGAGGACTCACTATTAGTGCCATTTGAAATCTGCACAATCACTGTACTAGACTACCCTCATTCTGACTTCTGTTTTTTTGGCCAGCCCCCCCCCCCCCCCCCCGTTTATATGACATCAACAAAATGAGGCAACTTGTTCTTTGGCTTCCAGATGACTTGAAGCAACTTTGAGATTATCTCTTCTGAGTTCATATAATTTTAACAATATTTACAAACAAGGTCAAAAGAGCAATAAAAAGTTCTCTCATTCTTCTCCCGCTACATACCAGAACTCCTTGGTTTTTAACCTCTTCTTAAAAATTTAGAAGTTATTGAGTGCTTTTAGTTTGTTTAGCATTTTATTCTATGAAGACAGGGTGAGTTTGCAGAAAGCTCTTTCTGTACAGTGTAAAGTTAGGCTTTACCTAGCGTGTGGGATAGGTCACAGTTTGCATTGTGTAATATAAGCTTGTTTTTTAAAGGTGACCACTATTTTTCATTTGGTTATTAGAAGTTTACTATATTTAATAGAAAGATGGCAATAGCAGTGATAGGTAATCACCTGACCTTAATTAACGTTAAACAGTAATGCTCAGTAGGCCTGTATATATGAATATACCCAAGAAGTCTCTTTTCAAAACTCGGTAACAAATTGATATTACTTGCAGATAGATGAGACTGTAATAGGCTGCTGTCTTACTTTAATGACTTCTTCATTCGTAGGAAACTCTCCACCCTGCTACCTTGTTTTGCCTTTCCTAAATATTTTTTGCATTGCCGTACTTTTCTATCCTACTTTAAAGTTGCTCATCCTGACATGTCTTTTCCGTCTATTACATTTCCTAATCTAGGTACTCACTCACCTAGCCATATGCCTGGAAGTGGGCCCAGCAGTGTGACATGATGTCACTGGTACTGCAAAACTTTCCGGAATTATTAAATGAAAAAGCAGCAGTTGTTCATGCGTATGTCACTCCTCCTAAATTAGCTCGTCATTATCTTTCAAGCAAGCGTAAATGTGTGATAGGTCGTCATGTACTCGCTGACATTTCAGATACTTCCAACTCAGTTCATTATTATGGCCATATGGTCTTAAAGTCCAAATACTCTCTCTCTATGTAATAGCATTTTTGTATATCACAGCTTACTGTTAAACCAACTTTGACTTGTAATAAAACAGATATTAGCAATGAATCAAAACTTCTAAAATAGAAGCGAAAAAAAATGTTCTGCCGCTGGACTTTTTTTCTTAACCATTTTAATATCCCTTAGGTGTTCAAGTATTCTGTCTTCAAATTCCTTTTGGTTTTCTAAATATAAAAAGATCACATAATCATTTCAATCCATAAACCACATCCATGGAGTCACAAGTATACAGGTCTTTGTTATCTACAATACTACCAGTAATACCTAAAAATTGTTTGTAATGACTTTAAAAGAACTAAAGCTGCTACATGGGGGAACATGGAGGAACAAAGTGCAAAGACATCTCGTCTTCTATTTGTCGATGATTTGAAACTGTATAGCTCATCAGATGAGGAACTGAAAGCACAACTGCAAGTTGTCAGAACTTTTTCAGATGATACAAGAAGGTCAGGTCATTTGGTCTTGTAAATGTGCAAAAGCAACCTTTAATGCAGGAAAAATGCAGCACCAAGAAAACATCAGTTTGGGACAAGAATGTAATATAAAAGAACTTGAGCAAGAGGGAGGGTATAAATATTTGGGAATTGATGAAGGATCAGCAATAAAACATGAATAAATGTGAATAAAACTTACTAAGGAGTACTTCAGAAGAATTAAATTAATCCTGAAAATAGTTTTGACATCTAGGAACAAAATCCAAGCTATACACCAATTTGCTCTTCCTGTCCTAACTTACAGTTTTGGAGTGATTGACTGGCCCCAAAATATGCTGGATAGATTTGATAGGAAAACAAGAAGGATGCTCCATGATCACCAAATGATTTATAAAAATCAGTGCATACCAAGATTATATATTCCCTGTTCTGAAGAAGGGATGGGCCTCCTTGAAATTCATTACATGTATAGATCTGCAATCATGGGACTCCACACATATCTGCTGACCTCACAAGAGCCAAACATAGTGAAAGTTTTGAAACATGAGGCGAATAAATATAACATGACTTCTTTGCTTAATCTAGCAGAAGCATATCAGCATCAAGCAGGAATGGAAATCAAACCAGATAAAAGTCAGGCAGCAACTGAATGTGCCAAAAACAAAACAAAAAATATTAGGTGAAGGACCAGATGAGAAAGCAAGACTTGTTGAAAAAGCATAAATATAGTTGCAAGTATAGAAGACTGCTGGAAGAACCTTATGTTGATCAGGAACAAACACAGGAATGGTTAAGGAGAGGTGAATTTAAACCAAGAGATGAAAGGTTAATATTATTGTCCCAAAATAGTGGGCTACATACGCGTTGGTTTACAAAGTCCATTGAACATGTGGGAGAAGCAAACAAATGTAGGTTTTGTAAAACAGAATTGGAAACAGTTGCACACCTCATTGCTGGTTGCGACATACTAATGGTAAAAGGACTGTATACTGAAAAGCATAATAATGTGGCGAGACTTTTCCACTGGGGATTGTGCAAACATTATTGTATTGAAGTGGCTGAAAAACACTGGAAATATGAGCCATAAGTATCATGAAAAATGATGACATCTACATCACATGAGATCACCCATTACCAACAGTTCAAAAGATAGATGCTAGAAAACCAGATATAGTGTTCCAGGAAAATAAGACAAAAGTAACACTGATCATTGAAATCGCCACACCCAGTGACTACAGTGTTCTGTGTACAGAAAGACACAAAGTTATAAAATATCAGGATTTGCAAGTAGAAAGGAGAGCAATGTGGAAGAAAGATACCCAGATAGTTCCAATAGTAGTAGGAGCAATGGGTCTTATAAAAAAAGAGTCTACAATTAAATAAGCTACCAATACATATAATCCCATACAAACTGCAGAAGGAGTCATTACTGGGCACATTGATGGTGCTGCAAAGAGCACTTTTGGCTGACATCAGAGTGAAACAATACTAATTTCATGAACTTTAATCGTACTTTGACTTAGGAATGGGGTCCATTCCTGTCATGGTATTTGGAGAATTTAAAAAAGGGAATAGTACACCATGCATAGGGGTGTACATACATGTGATCGTAAAGGACATCTTCTATCTGACATACTGTGTTTATTATTAATAACAATGTTTCAGCTGTGGGTACTTTAGCAGAAATTGCCAATAATTATAAATAATCTGAATAATGTGACTAGAAAGAACATTATATTTGATAACAAAAAACACATCCTGTTTAACATTGTCATTTTAAAAAGTATTAATAAAACAGGTATAACTAACTATTGCATAGACATAGAAGACATTTTCCAATACGTGTTCATCACTGTCTCAAAATTATCATCCCTACTCACAAACATATTGATAAGATGATGTCCTTCAATCAACAAACTCACTTCTAACAGTACTTAATCTTCTATCCATAAGCATCTCACCATACAATAATGCCAAAATGGTATGAGGAGGTTGGAAAATGGTGCCATGCAAAAAACTCAGTAGTACAGTAGGCTTCCTGTACACCCAAAGACAAACATGGGAATGACTACCCTCATACAAGTAAAACTCAAAATAAATAATAAGGCCAGAATATGAAACACTGCAATAATGCTTTATTACACACAAGAGAGTTCATCTCAATAAATCCCACAACAGCATATGGAACTTTGCCAGACTTCTGCATATTCAAGACCAAATTTTCCATTGTTTTTAATATAAGAAGTAACATCTAAAAAATCTGTCTGTTCATAGCAGCAGGTCCTACAAACTTAACGCCCAAAATATTAACATTAAAACCATTAATAAATTCCTGAATAGGTTCCATTTTTCTGTGACATATAAAAAAAGATCATCTATATAGCTATATTAGTTACAAACAAAACATTGATAAAACTCTCAATTATAAGTATACTCATATTCAAAAGCTCCTGTTACTAAGTTCACATAACTCTGAGCAAAAAGCTGTGGCAACCTTTTGCTAGTAAATCCAGTTATTAAAAGCAAAATAATTGTTTTGTAAACAGAAGTCTGTTGCATCTGATAAAAAGGAATAATTGGACTCTCCTTACATTATCATTTTTCTTGTTACTCGTTCAGCTTCTTTACACTCTAAGCTTTTTCCACAGTTAAATTTACTTCTAGCTGTAACTTTTGTAACACACTAGCCCTCAGAAAATGAAAATGAACTGTAAATGGTTTCCACTTCTTTGTCAGTAAGACAGGGTAAAGTGTTTACCAGGATTTCTTCATTCTCTGTATCAAGTATGGATGCAATTTGAAAACATGAATTTCTGCCTCCATAGCAGTCAGACAGATAGCTTTACAAAGCTAAACACTTCTGATTGGTTAAATGTGGTTATTTTGGAATAAAAGGTGAACATATGGTGAAGTGACTTTACTGAGAAGTATATAGGCTGTTTTTTGTACAAACTGTTTATTTTGAGCTTGGTTTAATTCACTCAACTGCTTAGCATGGATTTCTGGTCTGAATGATGTTTTTCAATCACTTAATGTGAAAAAGATCCCAGTTCTGACATTATATCATGATGTACATCAATGGTTACTTCCATCATCTTGTACAGTGCTGTTGATAATGTCAGCTGACATTAGCATTTGAAGTAAAGCAGCAACTTTGATAACACAAAAATGGCAGCATAGCAGAAAAGCAAGTTAGCAGTTTCATCGCACATCACACAAACTGACAAATTAAACTCAATGCGTAATGGGATTGCTGAATTCTTAAGGACACAACAGTATATTATATAGCCACAATATATACATTCAAAACTGTGAACCTTTTTATCACCACAGTGGTGATGTAGTGATGATCTGTCTGGTGAGGGGAGGATACAAAAGCAGATACTGTTCCTTGTATTTGTAAGTCATTAAGATTTTTCTTTGAAGAATAGACAAGAAACTGAAGATGGTAATCTAGTTGTGGATGAAAATGGTTTTACTTTTTCCTGTTCTGCCTTTAAAAGCAAGGAAGTGTGGGATTTTGTAACAATCTTCTAAGGTACAGCTTATTTTTACCTTTAAGCTGGTGTCATGAATGTGCATAAAAATTAGAGTACGGTTTGGATATTTAAAAGCAGTTGTCTGTTCAATGTTTTGACTGCTATAAGTAAGAGGGGTACTAACACATGGTAGAGTTTGAGCTTTGGGTGTGAGCCAAAGAACACAAGTTTTGTTTTCTTAGCAAGTTTCTCTTTTCATAGTGTAAGTTGTAGAGTCTGTAACCAGATAGGACATTTGTAAAGTATTGTTTGAAGGTGGTTTAATATTAACATGCATTGAGGAGCAGATTCAAAGAACATAATGTCATCTAATAAACAATTAAGGCTGAATAGTTTAAGAGCAAGAAGAAAGTGGTTTCTGTGGAGCCAGAAAAAGGACCTAAGCATAACAATTGAGTTACAGCTGTGGAGATGTTTAAAGGGATGCCAAAATATTGTTATTCTTGTCAATAAAAGAACTGCATGAAACATTGCTTGAAGATCATGTTGTGGTGAAGGAGATGATAGAGGAGGAAGCTAGAAGTAGGATGAAGTTTACAGTTAAAGAATTTGGGGGAGTCAGTGAACAGTGCACCTTAAATTGCCTGTGTTAAAGGTAACAAGTATGATGCCACTGAGTGTAACAAAGTGGCCTTGGTGCTTCTTCCTTTGAGGAAGTAATACAGAAAAGCTCATCCTTGACTTGGTTCTACTGCTTTTCTCTAGGAACTTAGCTAGGTGTTATAGAAGACCAATAGTTTATGAGGTTTTGTTACATTTATTGCCATTTCTATTCACTGGGATAGGTGTGTTGAGTTGATCTTTACAAAAAATTTACATTCTTTCAATTTGAAAATTTGTTATCCAGATGAGTGAGGTGGAAAATTTTTCATTGGACCAAGGAAATTAATTAAATGCATACTCTGAGTCTAGCCAGTAAGTAGAAAGACAAAGAGATATGACCATCACTGTTATTAAACACTAATTATAATTCATCTACTGAAATTAAACTATGAGTGAATATTTATTTATTTATTTGTTTGTTTTAACATTTGTCTACCAGGAATGTCCAATTTGGAACAAAGCCAATTTTCAGCAGAGGTCCAGGGAGAAATGTTCCAGATGCATGTCTTTGAAACGTGGGAGGAAACCGGAGCGCAACCGGAGAACCTCCTGCTGTGAGGTGACAACGCTACTGTTGCACCACTGTACCATCCAATATATTCATGCTGTACATATATTTCAGGACTGTAGTGCCAGGCAAGATTGAGGAAGGTATATTTAAGATCTTAGTTCTTGTAGCTAGACAATACAGACAAAATTGCTCTGTTAGGAGAACTTTACAATTTACAAGATTCTGGCCACAGTGATACTCTATCCTCATATGCTCAAACTTAGGCAGTCAATTATCTGCACAAATTACTTATTAGCTGCCGTAAACATTTCCTCTTTACACCCCAACACTACCATTAACCTTTTCTCTCATAAACTTGTTCATGTAACCCAAGAAACTTGACTTAATACCTCCTAACTAACCCATATCTTGTCAAATTCTGAGTACAAACTGCTCACAGGCCTTCTTTTCTCAATCAGTTCTGGCAACTCCTTTTACCCTAAATTCCTAAATTTCTAAAGAAAGCAGCATCATATATTGCCAAAACACTAGCTTTTCATATCAGTCTTACAGTCCATTCTGGTATTTTAATGAATAGAAAACTGCCTTAATTAACATCCTCTCCAAAATTATTTCTCACAGTCAGAATCACCTCATAGGCAAAATACTTCAAAATTAATTAATAAAGAGGTTCTCACATACATCTACTTTAATAGAATTCTTACTAATCCCAAACATAGATGCATCTCTCTACATACCTCTCAACTATCCAGAATTTCACAGAATGTCCAGATTTGTACCTTATATTTTTGGTCTGTTCCTCATAAAATTTGTAGTTTTCTGGCATCAATGAGGATTGAAGCCACTAGATAATGATAGACATTTTAGTTACAGACTCCATATCCTTCAGAGAATACATGCTAATGTGAAATGTATTATTACAGCAATTTTTTTAAGAGCAATATTTAAAATTTGTCTCTGAACATTTGCTCCCCCGATTGTCCATTGTTCTTGAGCTAAGAGGTTGAAAAGCAAGTCCCTCTATAATAATACATTTCTCTCTCTCATAACTGGAAAAGGCTGGCACAGGTTTACTAGCTATGCCGCCTCTTGCCCAGACTATAAGGTAGTTTTCACTGCCACCAGAACCAATTGACAGCTACTTTAAGGCCCTTAACAAAAGGTGACCAATTTTATTGTGTAATATTAATATTAATACAAATGGTAGTTTAACCAAGAGCAAGGCTATTAGGAGTGGCCCGCACAGTGTCACCAAATAAATATGCAAGTACTTCCTGAACTTAAATATCTCTAGACAGATCAGCCACAATGAAAGGTTTAAATATATTTAATAATAAATAATAAAAGAACAAGATAATAGTAAATAAATATTCATAGTGACATCAGAGTTCAAAAGCACAGGAAATATTTAAAACAACATTGCAGGACAGTCTCAAATAAATAAAGAAAAATATCTAAACTAAGCTTTACTATATTTCTAACTGAATCTAAGATAATTACTATAACCTAATAACTTACTAATAGAGCAAGGCAAATGTGGTAAATGGATCTTCTAGCTGTTGTCATGTCCAAAACAGAATAAAGAATGCTGTGTCTCAATGAGAGACTTCTCAGATTAATATCTACAATATTACTGCTGTGATAGTTTGCAGAATTACATCATTTCTTGTCATCTGACTTCTAGTTCTCAGGTGAGAACCCCACTGCTGGAAGCTGGCAGTACTTAGCATCAACCTATAAAAATACATAGACCTCAGATGTTTGGCAGATGCTGGAAGTCATAAAACAATTGCATTCCTTCAAGCTTTCAGGATTAGTAATTAGTTCACCCTAAAGACAATACAGAAAGCTCCCCAGTACAGACATTGTGTCTCTAGCTGCATTGAAAAGTTGAAAGATAGCCTCTTTATTGTGTAGTCCATAAAGTAATTTAATTTCAGCTATTTTTCTGAAGTTTGCTGGAATAAAGTTAACCCTCCAGTTTCCTTTATTATCATATACATTTAAACAGTTACAATAGTGTATGTACATTTCTGTTCCCTTCCAGTAGGGCACACTGTGGATAGATTTTAAGCACAATCACTTTACAAAATACCTTTTCAACACACATCTGTACAAACCAGTTTGATATACACATGACATACAGTTATAATACAGTTGTAACACAAGTATCTTATATAAATATAAATCATGTTGATATTCACAAACAATGTACAATTATATACAAAATTCCAGCTAGCTGCGCTGACAGTATCTCCTTTTCTCACACTTATTATTTCTATTATGGCTGATGGCATTGGTAAAGTTAATAAGAGCAGTAATTGTGCTATGACTGGGATGGAAGCTGTGTTTGGTCATGAAGAGAAGTCTTTTTCTTGGAAGGGAATATTCTTACATGCTTACCCTCCTCTTCCTCTACTTCTAAAGCTTCTGAACAAGATCAAGGCATACTTCCCCTGAATATGTAATGTACAAAATAACATGCTGTAAACCACAATAATAAGTACATTCAAGATAAAAATACTAGTAATAGTACTAATAATGAACATAATAATACGAAACATACTTACAAAATAAACTTAAAAATTCAGAACATAGTTGATCTGTTTGTTGCAGTCCAATAAGTGTTTTCACAGTACACTTAGAATTAAACTTCTACTGCCCTTTGCTTTAAAAAGGGAGCTATTGAATAATAATCATTTAAACCTGGATTGCAACAAGCATTTAGTCTCAGCTGCCATTAGGTTCTTTAGCTTCTAATTCTAATTCATCATCCCCACCCCTAGAGTTACTCTGTACTCAATGATCAATGACAAAGAATAAAAATCTCTTGTAGATGGGACATTCTACAGTGTGAACATATAAAGAATTGTTTATTTTTTATTTTTAATGTCTCTAAGGTGCTCAGTAATGCGATCCTGTAGCCTTTTTTTTGGAATTGCCTACATAGAAACCAGGGCATGATAAGCATGTAGTTAAATAAACCACCATAGTGGTGTTGCAGTTGCACCTGCCCGGGCATCCTGTAGGGCGTTCAAAACTTCCTGTAAAGACATTCATACCATCATTTATATTTTTACAGGTTTTGCAAGCACCACATTTGTACATCAATGATCTGTGCTTGCCTTGTTTTCTGTTGACACTTTCACGAATATTCTTTATATTACGCCCTCTACTGTACACAGCCTTAGGTTTATGCCCCAACTTTTCCTTCATTTCTTTGTCAAAATGAGTTTCCCATATATTATTAACACTTGATACCAAGTTTGATGTTTCTGTATTATATTGTAATACCAGAACATTGGTGTCTAGCTTGGCTGTCTTGGTTCTATTAATATTTAGACCTGCTTTCAAAATAGGCTTAAATGTAATATTTCTTTTAAGTATAACTTCTCTCTTCACTTTCAGCAGAAGACTTAAGGGGTAGCCTCTATTTAGGAACATTCCAATTAATGTATAGATCTCTTTTTTTAGATGTTTCATTGCTACTAATGAGCCTAGATAACCTGACCACTTGGCCTTTTATTATGCCTGGGTGGCTTGCTTTTTTAATTTGTATTACTGTTTACATGTTTCTGAGCCATTTGACTTGTTTTTTGTTATATTTTATTTATTTTGAGCTCAGTGGCTTTTTTTTGCGAGGAAACACTTTTTTATAGCATTATTTTGGTTGAAAGTAATTATGGAAACTTTGCTGGTTCAACTTAACCAGTCTATTCAGGGACTAAATTCTGTAGTGATGGAAGGAAGACCGACAAGACAAGCTGAACTGGTTACTCTGCATTCCGCAATGGCCCAAGAATCAACGAGGACCAGCCCAGTGACCATGAGGCCAGATAGAGCTAACACAGACTTGACTGAATGGTTTACAGCATTTAAAGCAGATTTTTTTCAATGAAAACACTATTCCCAATCAAGGAATGTCATTAAAAATCCAGTTATGTACCTTTGAAAAGCTGTGTAGAAAGTACAGAACACTTCAGACAACGTGTTTTTAAACAAATCAGTTGCTCTCAAACAAGTTCCCAAAGGCGTACTAGTCTGGAAACAGCCTTTGGGGATTGATGAGGGGTCGTCTGCTTTTCGAGAACTTGTGGCTTTATTTGACAAGACAGGCTTTGAATAAATGGACATCATTATCAGAAACAACAACAGTAAGTTGGCTCTTTTGCAAAATGAGATTTCAGTTTTAAATCAAAGTATTATTTCAGATTTACTTTTTGAGCAATACAAATTTAAGTATGAGAATGTTCTTAAAGACATTAATAACTTTGTAAATGAGAACAGTTTGAGAAAGCAACGTAAGCTTGACAGAGACAAGACTGACTATTCAAATAATCAAGCATATATAGGGAGAAAACAGCCCCAGGGAAATGTGTATGAGAATAGCCCTCAAAATAATGAAAATATTCAGCACAACAGTTCTGACGGTGAAAAGGGGCTTGACAATACCAGGGAGAATAATGGTTATTCTTTTCATGGGGGTCAACAACTAAAGAGATCCGAGAGACTGAAAAATCAAGGGAAACGGAAACCCTGGGGCAGGCAGAATTACAATGTTCAGAGTAACAGGAACAGCAATTATTTCAGCAGGGGACAGCAGGGGTGGAGGAGAGACTTTTATTGACTGAGTTATTTAACACAACTGCTATGTCTGACCAAGACTCATTGAATGTAGTTGAAAATGATTGTTCTGATGTTGCAATGGAATGTAATATTTTGGAAAGTGATTTTTTTTATATTTACAATTACAGTGATGTCATTGTTAGTGAAGGACATTTCAACTTGTTTAAAAAAGGAATTTTTTTGCACCTAACTATAAGACTGACATTGCAAATGTTTTGATTGACTTAAAACTGTATACTAGAAAATTGAAAATAGAAAATTGAATCTCAGTTTATATTTCAAAAACAGTAATGTAGACTTGGACAAGAACTTGGTGGCCAAACGTAAGAGCACATTCATCCCCCCAGTCACCCACTTATATCATTATGTGAACAACAATTTAGAAAAATACTCAAAGAGACGAAATATAACACTAACAATCTCAAAAGCGATGAAGCCATTATTTTGAATGAATTGGCAGGAAACAAGATGTATCGTGTAATTAAACCAGACAAGGGTAGGGGGTAGTCATTGTGTCTCACATAGATTACAGTTCCAAAATGTTTGAAATATTGATTGACACCACAATTTATAGCAGGACTTCACAAAATGCTGTTAATAGAGCTTATGCCAGGACTGATGTTTTTTTTATTTGATGTTCTATTTCAAAATGAAGTAGAAATTGTGGAAATAAAATATTTAACAGTTGAGAAACCAAGAACACCAGTAATCTTTGGAATACCAAAGATTCATAAAAATGTGTACAACCCCCCCCCCCTTTAGTCCGACAGTAGCAGCCCGAGGTTCTAAAACTGAACCAATAGAAGCATATATAGATAAATGAGCAAGTTTAGTGGTAAGTGAGGCACAGCATATACTCAAAGACTCATGGCACTGTTTGGAATTATTAAGACAAATAAATACAGAAAACTTGGATTTTTGTTTCCTAACTGTGGATGTGGTCAACTTGTTCTCAGTAATCCCCACAATGAAGGGTTAGATTTCTTCAGGGAAAGTTTGATGGGTACCATATCAATAGATCAATCTAAGGTCAATTTATTAGTTGGACTCATGGAAGTAGTCTTGACTAACAACTTTATGATTTTTGAAGGTGAATGCTATCATCAGGAAGCAGGAATAGCTACAGGGACCAAATGTGCCCTAGCTTTGCGAATGTGGTTCTCCTAGAATGGGAGAGAAAATATGTTTTTTCCTCTGCCTTTATGGCCAATGTATTGTTGTATGTGAAGTTGATTTACTATCATATTTTTGAATGGAACTCCATCAACTGCACTTTTGTCGAACACGGAAAATTGAAAATGATAATGTCGAACTCCAAAAGCCAACCTAGGAACGGGTTTTAACATAGGTCGAGATAGGGGAATGGTTTGTAGTTCGGCAATAGCAGTGAAGACCTATCGAGACCCATAACAAAACACCTTCCTAGGTTGGCTTTTGGAGTTCGACATTACTGTTTTGATTTTCTGTGTTCGACAAAAGTGCAGTCGACGGAGTTCCATTTGAAAATATGATAGTAAACTGTGAAGTTTCTGGATGAGATACTAATTTTATGGTGAGGAGAGGAACATGTGATGAATGACTTCGTAAAATACGTCAATGGCACAACCAGTTTCCTTGAGTTCACATATAAATGGCACTGTGATAAGATAAAATTTTCAGATATTGAGATGACTAAGGGCATTGCTGGGGGGCACCTTGGCCAGTAGCATCCATAGAAAGGAAACATATTCCAATATGTTACTGCACTACAACAGTTGCCACCCTTTCCATCAGAGGAAGGGTATAATTAAAAGGCCAAATGGTCAGGTTATCTATGCTCATTAGTAGCAATGAAACATTTTAAAAAAGAGATCTATACATTAATTGGAATGTTTCTAAATAGAGGCTACTCCTTAAGTCTTGTGCTGAAAGTGAAGAGAGAAGTTATGCTTAAAAGAAATACTACATTTAAGCCTATTTTGAAAGCAGGTCTAAATATTAATAGAACCAGGACAGCCAAGCTAGACACCAATGTTCTGGTATTACAATATAATACAGAAACATCAAGCTTGGTATCAAGTGTTAATAATATATGGGAAACTCATTTTGACAAAGAAATGAAGGAAAAGTTGGGGCATAAACCTAAGGTTGTGTACAGTAGAGGGCGTAATATCAAGAACATTCTTGAAAGTGTCAACAGAAAACAAGGCAAGCACGGGTCCTTCATGTACAAATGTGGTGCTTACAAGACCTGTGAAAATATAAATGATGGTACGAATGTCTTTATAGGAAGTTTTGAAAGTACTATAGGATGCCTGGGCAGGTGCAACTGCAACACCACTATGGTGGTTTATTTAGCTACATGCTTATCATGCCCTGGTTTCTGTGTAGGCAAGACCAAAAGAAGGCTATGGGATCACATTACTGAGCACCTTAGAGACATTAAAAATAAAAAATGAACAATGCTTTATATGTTCACACAGGGCCGGCCTTAGCTGAAATGGTGCCCTAGGCGAAGTAGTACTCCAGCGCCCCTTAAGCCCCACCCACACCATACTAATGCACACCCCTATAAGCCACAACCACAGTTAGGCCATGCTCCAAGAAGGCCACTTTAGTCTTGTCCGTCAATTATTTAAATGCATAGGAAGAAAAGATATCTTGTAATGTAGTTAAACTGCAAATGAAGGACGGTGGAATTTTCCTTTAATAAACCTGCTTTATCTGTTGTTCCTTCACACATATTTTACTATAAAAGTCATGTCCTCAAAAAATAGAAGCCCACATGCCTTGTTTCAAAAGGTTGCTTAGGTTAATCTAAACAGTTTAATTTACTTTGGGGTAGGCGAGCAAGTCTTACAGCTCAGTGAAAGTAGAATAGCAACCTCTCTCCTCCCTGTGTACAGTAGCTTAAGCTAGAATAGCACAAACACAGATAGCTGTTTGCTAAACAATGCAGTCTCACAAAGAAAACAGACTTAGCATGAGCAGTAAACGTCTCTGCCATTGAAATGGCACGAAAACCCACATTTATAGAAAATGCATCTGGCCATTAAGTTTTTCTTTGGGCTGTTTTCAAAACAGACTCCTTGCACACATTTTTAGGTCCATGCATACATGTATTCATTCTTTGATTCACCTTCCTGATTATAGTAAATTATACTCCTTGTATAATACCACTGCCACTTGTTAGAGAGTGTTTTAAATTACAGTTTAACATTCTTTTAATAAGCAATTAAACACTGTATAAAACCAATAATGACAACACTATTCATTTCAGAAAATTTCAACGCTAAAAGGCTAGACTTCTGTCATTACAATCCACCAATATCACTCAACGCACAATCTTGCAGAAGTAAACTCATCTGAATAATTCCGCAATAATGAAATATGCAACTAATGAAGAGGTTGCTACTGGCAAACAACTTTACACCTCAATGCTTCATCTACAAATTCAGTGTGTGTTGCCCTTGAAGAATTGCCTATATTACAATTAAAAATTTGATGAACTGGTATTATTGCAATAGGAAATGACTAAAACTGACAAGTTCATAGTTACTAGATATCTCATACAAAGGAGACACACTCAGGAGTGTAAAACCGCTACCCCCTTATAATGCACCAAATAATCATCAATCGTATGGGAGCTACAATACCAGCACTTCATCTACATGGTGTGGGAGTAGAATCCACAGCTTTCTGCACCAAAGGCAGTTATGCTACTAATGCTGCTTTCAAATTCCCTGTATAATAAGGCACCACTTGTTAGTGTGTGTTTTAAATTTGTAGCTTTGTGCTTTAAATTTGTAGTTTTGAACATTTTTCCAGTAAGCAAGGAAACAATGCATTTCCCAATAATGAAATAACTGCCCATTTCAGAATATTTTAACCATAAAAGGCCACTCAAACTTCTATCATTACAATCCATCAGTATAAGTCAATAAGTACAATCTCTGCAGAAGTACATTTCATCTGAATAATTACACATTAAAGAGATTTGTAACTAATGAAGAGGCTGCTACTGGCAAACAACTTTATATTTCAGTGTTTCATCTACAAATTCAGTGCTTGCTACCCTTTAAGAATTAATTGCCTATGTTACATAGAAAAACTGGTAAGCTGGTAATACTGCAATAGGGAATGACTGAGAAACCAACAAGTTCATAATCACTAGGCATCTTAAACAAAGGAAGACACACTCAGGAATGCACAACCACTATCTCACCTTAAAATGCACCAAATAATTGGCAACTAGGGCATTACATACAATACCTCCATACCTCTTAACTTCTTAGTACAAGAGAGCTGGACAAAGCCTAAAATATTGGGGGGGGGGGGGGACAAAGGCTCCAAAAGGACAGATTATAAATATTGCTCTTATAGACTTAAAATGTTGCTAGAATAACAGCATTTATCTTAGCCGGCATTGTCTAAAGGAAATGAAGACTGAAACTCAAATGTATGAAATTTAATTATTTCAGTCTTTAGGGATTTTCCAGAAAACCACACATTTTATGAGGAATAGGCCAAAAATATGAGGCAAGAATCTGGACATTCTGCAAACATCTGTACAGCAGAAAGATATGCATATTTCTCAACCTCTTAGTGCAAAAAATTCTCACAAAGCCTAAAATAACATGGATGCAATGGCTAAAAATAGGGGCAGTTTGAAGTACAGTTTGAAGTACAGTGTGAAGTACAGTTTGAAGTACAGTTTGAAGTACAGTGTGAAGTACAGTTTGAAGTACAGTTTGAAGTACAGTATGAAGTACAGTTTGAAGTACAGCGTGAAGTACAGTGTGAAGTATAGTTTGAAGTACAGTGTGAAGTACAGTGTGAAGTATAGTTTGAAGTACAGTTTGAAGTACAGTGTGAAGTACAGTGTGAAGTACAGTTTGAAGTACAGTTTGAAGTAGTGTTCTTTGTAACTTAGAAAGTTAAAAGAACAGTATTTGTATTAGCATGTATTTTGTGAAGGATGCAAAGTTTAAAACTCATATACATATAATTTCGTGACTTCAGTCCTCCCTGATTTACCAGAAAATCACAAACTTTATGAGAAACAAACAAACAAACGATAATGCTAAATCTAGACACTTGAAAAGTTATGCTAAACACACACACACACACACACACACACACACACACACACACACACACACACACACACACACACACACACACAACCCTACTCTCACATAGCAGCACACACCTACTCTCTCACATAGCAACACACACCTACTCTCTCACATAGCAACACACAGACACACACCTTCTCTTTCATACAGCAACAACTAGTTTAAATTCCACACAGTCCTACTGTACTCTCTCATACAACACAGACATGCACTTTTCTCTCTCATACAGATACAGAAACAAACTGAACCACTAAGTTTACATTACACACACACCTACCTTCTCTCTGTTTGTCTGGTCTGCTTTGGGACACATTTAAAAATGCACTATATACAATATTTTGTAAATATATAATCATCACAGATAAAGTGATTTTGCTACAGACTTTCACCATATCAGCAACACACATGTACCTGCATCTACTCTCACACATTAACACACACACACACACACACACACACACACACACACACACACACACACACACACACACACACACACACACACACACTATCTCTCATGCAAACAGAACAGCCAAATGTAAACTCCATATACATACATACATACATATACGCACAAAGTTTGCACTGTTTTTTCTGTGTTTATAAGTTAAAACTGTTTACTGCACTTGCTAGTTTAAGTTTTGCCTAAAAGTTAAACTACAGGCTAATACACTCAAGTGTACTAGCTTTTGATAGCATTTAATCGAAAATCATAGCATTTATTGTGTTTTCTGCTTTTCTGTAAAAAAACTTGAAAAAAACAAAAAAAAATATCCTTGCTTTCCATACTTTCCTAAACTAGTGTTCCAGAGACCAGATTTTGCTGATCCCTGGGCTTTGTCTTGGTTCCTGTTTTCTCCATTTTCCTTGTTTGGTCAAGGGTAGTTTCTTTACTCACTAGTGGGAGTAGGGAGTACTGAACTGCCTGTTTGTCCTCAGAGGAGTGGTTTAAGGCAGTAACTTGTAGTTTATTGGCCATTTTGGGTCATTTCCTGTCTTTTCCAGCCCCTGCTATAAAGCACGCTTTGGCGGGCTTTTCCAGCTATTGAGAACTCAGCACAGCTCCTCGTGGTGGCCAGCAGTGTTCCTCTAGCAGCAGAGACCAGAAAAGACTACCTTTCCAGATTTTAAGTATTTTTCTTGGCTTTTTCGACTTTTTGTGCCTTTCGACTACTGTTTCTGCTTATTTTATCAAAGTTTGCACTGTTTTTCTGTGTTTATAAGTTAAAACTGTTTACTGCACTTGCTAGTTTAAGTTTTGCCTAAAAGTTAAACTACAGGCTAATACACTCAAGTGTACTAGCTTTTGATAGCATTTAATCGAAAATCATAGCATTTATTGTGTTTTCTGCTTTTCTGTAAAAACTTGGAAAAAACAAAAAAAATATCCTTGCTTTCCATACTTTCCTAACTAGTGTTCCAGAGACCAGATTTTGCTGATCCCTGGGCTTTGTCTTGGTTCCTGTTTTCTCCATTTTCCTTGTTTGGTCAAGGGGTAGTTTCTTTACTCACTAGTGGGAGTAGGGAGTACTGAACTGCCTGTTTGTCCTCAGAGGAGTGGTTTAAGGCAGTAACTTGTAGTTTATTGGCCATTTTGGGTCATTTCCTGTCTTTTCCAGCCCCCTGCTATAAAGCACGCTTTGGCGGCTTTTCCAGCTATTGAGAACTCAGCACAGCTCCTCGTGGTGGCCAGCAGTGTTCCTCTAGCAGCAGAGACCAGAAAAGACTACCTTTCCAGATTTTAAGTATTTTTCTTGGCTTTTTCGACTTTTTGTGCCTTTCGACTACTGTTTCTGCTTATTTTATCAAAGTTTGCACTGTTTTTCTGTGTTTATAAGTTAAAACTGTTTACTGCACTTGCTAGTTTAAGTTTTGCCTAAAAGTTAAACTACAGGCTAATACACTCAAGTGTACTAGCTTTTGATAGCATTTAATCGAAAATCATAGCATTTATTGTGTTTTCTGCTTTTCTGTAAAAACTTGAAAAAAAAAAAATATCCTTGCTTTCCATACTTTCCTAAACTAGTGTTCCAGAGACCAGATTTTGCTGATCCCTGGGCTTTGTCTTGGTTCCTGTTTTCTCCATTTTCCTTGTTTGGTCAAGGGGTAGTTTCTTTACTCACTAGTGGGAGTAGGGAGTACTGAACTGCCTGTTTGTCCTCAGAGGAGTGGTTTAAGGCAGTAACTTGTAGTTTATTGGCCATTTTGGGTCATTTCCTGTCTTTTCCAGCCCCTGCTATAAAGCACGCTTTGGCGGGCTTTTCCAGCTATTGAGAACTCAGCACAGCTCCTCGTGGTGGCCAGCAGTGTTCCTCTAGCAGCAGAGACCAGAAAAGACTACCTTTCCAGATTTTAAGTATTTTTCTTGGCTTTTTCGACTTTTGTGCCTTTCGACTACTGTTTCTGCTTATTTTATCAAAGTTTGCACTGTTATTCTGTGTTTATAAGTTAAAACTGTTTACTGCACTTGCTAGTTTAAGTTTTGCCTAAAAGTTAAACTACAGGCTAATACACTCAAGTGTACTAGCTTTTGATAGCATTTAATCGAAAATCATAGCATTTATTGTGTTTTCTGCTTTTCTGTAAAAAACTTGAAAAACAAAAAAATATCCTTGCTTTCCATACTTTCCTAACTAGTGTTCCAGAGACCAGATTTTGCTGATCCCTGGGCTTTGTCTTGGTTCCTGTTTTCTCCATTTTCCTTGTTTGGTCAAGGGGTAGTTTCTTTACTCACTAGTGGGAGTAGGGAGTACTGAACTGCCTGTTTGTCCTCAGAGGAGTGGTTTAAGGCAGTAACTTGTAGTTTATTGGCCATTTTGGGTCATTTCCTGTCTTTTCCAGCCCCCTGCTATAAAGCACGCTTTTGCGGGCTTTTCCAGCTATTGAGAACTCAGCACAGCTCCTCGTGGTGGCCAGCAGTGTTCCTCTAGCAGCAGAGACCAGAAAAGACTACCTTTCCAGATTTTAAGTATTTTTCTTGGCTTTTTCGACTTTTGTGCCTTTCGACTACTGTTTCTGCTTATTTTATCAATGTATGCACTCGTTTTTCTGTGTTTATAAGTTAAAACTGTTTACTGCACTTGCTAGTTTAAGTTTTGCCTAAAAGTTAAACTACAGGCTAATACACTCAAGTGTACTAGCTTTTGATAGCATTTAATCGAAAATCATAGCATTTATTGTGTTTTCTGCTTTTCTGTAAAAAACTTGAAAAAACAAAAAAATATCCTTGCTTTCCATACTTTCCTAAACTAGTGTTCCAGAGACCAGATTTTGCTGATCCCTGGGCTTTGTCTTGGTTCCTGTTTTCTCCATTTTCCTTGTTTGGTCAAGGGGTAGTTTCTTTACTCACTAGTGGGAGTAGGGAGTACTGAACTGCCTGTTTGTCCTCAGAGGAGTGGTTTAAGGCAGTAACTTGTAGTTTATTGGCCATTTTGGGTCATTTCCTGTCTTTTCCAGCCCCTGCTATAAAGACGCTTAGTTGCCACTGTTGCACACTAGGGCAGCCCGGTTAAGCAGGTTTAAACTATTCGGGCTACCTAAAGTCCACTCTTCAAATTTTCCCTTGAAACTACCTTCCTCAACCTATACTACTCATCTAATCAGCGATCCTATAACTAAAAAGATCATCTCTACTTGACTCTAAGTAGACTATTCTCTATCTGTTAAACCTAGCACTTGCTCCTACAGTACTTATTACCTTGATACGGCACTCTTATAGATAGCACCCCAAAAGGCAACCCCCATTTCTCGGTCACCCACATCCCCCGGAATCTTTTAAAGTTTTTGTCTATCCTTCTAGCATGTCGAGGGATCAGTTGCTAGTGTCATCTCCTGCTCAGCTGGTGAACCTAATATTGAGGCAATGTTACAATTGCCTCATGTACACAGACAACCCTCTCCTCCTCCCACAAAACACAAATACATGCGAGATGCAACTATACGGCCAAACTGGAGGCTGAGCTCTCTCAACATAGGACTGGCAAGACCAGTCAGGAGGGGAAGGTTACCACACACACTATAGACCCAGTCTCACATAGTACCATTACAACCTCAAATCATACACATAAACACACAAAGACATACTCGAAGGCTCTGATCAAAAATCTACCAAAACAGCAGAGGCCACCAAAGCAGACACCCAAAAACCCACCACCTCAGAACACAACACCTGCAACACATAGACCTCACAGTCAGAGTGTCAAACAGTCACAGCCCTTAAGGCCAAACACAATGCCAGACACACTAGTCATTGGTGACTCCATAGTCAGACACACTGATGTCCCGCTCACCAGACTGAGTAAGGAGAAGGTCACAGTAAGCTGTCTGTCGGGCGCTAGAATCCGCCACATAACGCAAGCACTCAGGTCTCTCAACAGCAGGTACAAATATGACTCAGTCATTGTCCACGCTGGTGTAAACGACCTGAGACGTACCTCCTTGGACTACATGAAAAGAGACATTGAGGAGCTCTCTGATTATGTAGCCCAGGCAGGTATGACCCTGACCTTGAGCAGTATCCTACCTTCACCAAGAATGATGCCACAATACAGAGATAAGATGATCAGCTTTAACAATTGGCTTAAACACTGGTGTCATTCAAAGGGGATCCAGTATCTGTCTGCCTGGGATGACATGCTGGACAAGCCACGCGACGGCTTGCACCTGTCACCCTGGGATTCCGGATATTGGCAAAGGCTCTTGCCACCCCCATAGTGCCTTTTTTAGGCAAGGCTCAAATTCTAAACCTACCACCCTAGAACACAAAAAGGAAATAAACTAAGGGTAATGCTGCTCAATGCCAGAAGTCTAAATCTCAAAATGCACGACTCGAGGCCCTTCTCAGTATGGAGAACATCGATGTCTGTGCTGTGACAGAAACCTGGTTCAAGGCTCCTGAGAGCACCCCAGCTATCAGGTTTTACCTCATATCATGCGTTCCGGCCCCAAAATCAGGAAAATACCAAGAAAGGAGGGGGGGTATCCATATTCATCAAGGACACCCACACCTCAAGACTGGTGGCAACACATGATGCATCGGAGACCATCCAGGTGCAATTAACCGTAGGCAAGACTGCTCTGCAAATAGTAGCATGTTACAGGCCACCCTCACAAACACAGGAACCTCACATGGCCTTCCTGAAAACACTAGAGGGGATAAATGTATCACCAAACACCATCATACTAGGTGACTTCAATTACCCAAATATAGACTGGGAACACTACTCAAGCCCAAACACCCTAGCCCAAAAGTTCCTGGAATTCATAAACTCAAATGCCATGGAACAACTAGTCACCATTCCCACAAGAGGAGATAACATACTTGATCTCATCATCACGAACATGGGAGCACAATGTTCAACACCAGAAGTATACCCCTCACTGGTGAGATCAGATCACAAATTAATCTCGCTGGAGGTCCTCATCCCACCCCCACCTGAAATAAAAAAGACCACAGTAAAGAACTTCCCAAAGCCGACTTCACACTTCTAAAGACTAGTGTGGTCTCCTTTAAGGCCCCCGAGCCGGCGGAAAACAGTACTCAAGCCGCTGAATCACTTACAAATGCCTTCTACCAGCACCTGCAGGACTGCATGGATAAGGCAATCCCAAGCAAAACAAAGACTCTTTGTACCAAAGGCAAGCGTCCAGTCTGGTGGACCCCAGCCATAAACAAACTCTACAACAAAAGGAGGAAGCTACTACAAGATAGAGCAAAATCCTTAAAAGGTAAGACACCCTTGATCACTATAAGTAAAAACTAAGAGCTCTCATAAAATCATCCAAAGCAAATTTCGAGAGAAAAATAGCTAAAGACTCAAAAGACAATCATAAGGCCTTCTTTAGCTATGTTAGAAACCTAGGAGGAAACTCCCAGATATGCTCAGAACTAGTTCAAAATGATGTGAAGATTACTGATCCTACAGACATTGCCAACATACTGGCTGACAGGTTCAGTGCAAACTTCTCACCCTCCCCCAAAAGGAGAGATATCTATACCAAATGATTGCAGCCCCCAAACATCTCCAGCCCAAGTGAGAACTGCTCTCCAAAGCAAAAACACAGCATCCATGGGACCTGATGGTGTCCCCGGCTGTGTGCTCCACGAACTCAATGAGGAATTAAACCCACAGCTAGGACAGCTGTTTAATCAAAGTCTTACCTCTGGATACGCACTGCAACTGTGGTCCCACTTCACAAAGGCGGTGCCTCCACCGACCCTGGTAATTACCGCCCATTAGCTTGACAAGCCTTATCTGCAAAGCCATGGAGAGGATCATAATGGACCTCATAAATAAAGACATTGGGAATTTGCAGACTTTGGATCCAACCCAGTATGGCTTTGTCAAAGGCAGATCATGCCTTTTAAACTTGGTTGACTTTTTCGAAACAGTCACCAAAGCCATTGATGAGGGAAAGGCAGTCCATACAGCCTACCTCGATCTGGCTAAGGCCTTCGATACAATACCCCACTCGGGTATCATTGAAAAACTCATCAGCTTAAATGTTAACCCATACATCACAAGATGGATTGCAAACTGGCTGAGTGACAGAACCCACAGGGTCAGAGTTGCTGGCGCCATGTCAGACTCAAAGCCTGTCACAAGTGGTGTCCCACAGGGCTCAGTCCTGGGCCCACTCTTGTTTGGCATCTACTTTTCTGAAGTACAAGCAAACACAGGAGGGTTATGGCTGACAAAGTTTGCAGATGACTGCAAACTGGGCCATAGTAGAAAACACATCTGACACAGATATCCTTCAGAAGGGTCTCACAGTAATGGATAACTGGTGCCAGAGCCACGGCCTAAAGTTAAATGCCAAAAAATGCATAGTCATACCCTTCGGGAAAAACAAGGTTACCCCTAGCTACCAAATAGGAGGCAATCCACTGAGCACAGAAGAAGTTATCAGGGACCTGGGGACCCAGGTTGATAGTAGTCTGTCATTCGACACCCATGTAGCTAAAGTAGTTAGGAAGACCTTCTACATTGCCCACCTCATCATGAAGGGATTCTCATCTAGATCAAGGGAGGTTATAGTCTCCCTTTACTCATCACTCATCAGACCAATGATTGAGTACAATGCCCCATTTGGAATGTATCTGACCCGACACTTGCAGCAGCTGGAGAGGCCACAAAGTTCCTCACCAAAAGGATAAAGGGTCTCAAAATCTATCCTATGCTGCCCGACTGAAAGAACTCCAGCTCTATTCAGTCGCCACCGCTGCTCAGAGGTGACCTTTGCCTAACATACAAGGCCATGTCAAACCCAGATTTAATGAATATGCTTCACCTCAAAAATCTAGATCCATCAGAGCCACAAGGGCGGAGACTTAAACCTCGACACGGCTATTAATAGGACGTGCTGGAGGGATAGATTCATCACCCAAAGACTCCCTATGCTGTGGAACAGAATCCCGGTACATGTGAGGCAGAGCACCTCGCTGGCCTTGTTCAAGAGAAATCTTGACCAATGGATGGGAGATCGCAGATATACCCCAGGGATTACCTCAGTGTCACTGCTCGACAGAGGCACAGCAAAATAATGGGTATAGTTCCCCATACTAAAGGGGTGGCGTAAGCCACAAAACGATGGGCTAGGCTTGTAAATGCCCTCGGGCAGATAGCCTAGTATGAACCTATGAACCTATGAACCTATGAACACTTTCTCTCTCATACAGAAGTGAGCGGCTTAAATTACACTTAAACACAAACATACACATACTTATTTTCTTTCTAAACCAAATGGCTACACGCAGACACACGGGCTTGGCTTACTCCTTAAAAGAACTGCTAGTTTAAATTAGGAGCAGGCCTGAAGAATGTATTTGCATCCACGCTGGCATCATGACGCATGCATGTTAATGTTCCTCCTTAAGGTAACAGACTCGTGTAACGCAATTTTTTAGTCTTCGGGCCAACCTGCAGCTGTAAGTAGGAGGGCGCTCACCCACTCTCATGCTATGGTTCAGGGCTTCCTGAAAAGGGAGCCGAGCGAGAAGAATGCAAATTTTATTAATTAAAATAAATAAATACTTAAAAATGGCTCCCTTTCCAAGGCCGTTCTGTATGGTGCCCTAGGCAGTCACCTAGTTCGCCTATGCCTAAGGCCGGCCATGTATTCACACTCTAGAATGTCCCAACTAGAAGAGATTTGTATTCTTTGTCATTGATACATTACAGGGTGGGGATGATGAATTAGAATTAGAAGCCAAAGAAACTAAATGGCAGCTGAGACTAAACGCTTGTTGCAAGCCAGGTTTAAATGATTATTGTTTAATAGCTCCCTTTTTGAAGCAGAGGGCAGCAGAGGTTTAATTCTAAGTGTACTGTGAAAACACTTATCTGACTGCAACAAACAGATCTACTATGTTTCGAATTTTTAAGTTTATTTTGTAAGTATGTTTTATATTATTATGTTCATTATTAGTATTATTACTAATATTTTTATCTTGAATGTTCTTATTGTGATTTACAGCATGTTATTGTGTACATTACATATTCAGGGGAAGTATGCCTTTAAGTTTAGTCGGGGTAATTTCATTGATGCAAGCAAAATCATGAATAGTTGCTTAAGTAATTAGAGTATATAAAGGAAGTTGCATCATAACCGAGTGACTCTGATGAAGCCAATTCATGTTTCTTGGCAAAAGCGCTTAGTTGGTTTTACTTTGACGGTATTTAATGTTAAATAAACTAGTGTTTCATGCAAATACTGCCTTGGTGGCTTGCTTTTTTTATTTTTATTACATTACTGTTTACAAATGTCAAATTACTGTCCGGATCCAGCAAACAGCTAATTAAACATGTAAATGAACCCCAATGTACTGGATAGAAACCAAATGTATAACTATAAACATATTAAAATAATACACCGTATACAATATTTAATTTGAATGCAGCATAATGTAACATAATGCGGTAAATTATATTAAAAGTTATATGCACCCATCTTTAATACACTGTTAAGAGACACTATATAATTTCGTCTGGGGGGACAGATTGCTGCTAATCTCAACTGCCAAACCAGTTCAAATAACACAAAACTAGAATGTGTTTCTCAAACCCGACTTCCCAGAATATTAATGAATTATTATCTCAGAGATCACCTCCTCCCGGAGTTAAAAAAAAAAATCTGGAAACTAGGCTCCCTCTACAGGGTGAAAAAATTCTTTCTCATCACTCCAGAAAATCAGTAGCAAAAACAATCTACTCCCATTCCCACATAAAATGTGCATAAAAGGTTCTTGGCCTTACTTGTCTGTTTCCATTTGGATTTGAGCTTTCTTGCAACTTATGGGCTGTGATGCTTCCATTGGGTTTTTTAAAAGAAGAGGGTACATAGAGGTATCAGAATTTTAACTACAGATCCAAGCTATTTAGATGGTATCTGGGCACCCTTCAGAATAATGAACTATTAGTCTATATTTGTTCCAAGATAAATAGGAGCAGAACTAAATATTTAAAGCAGGCTGTTGTTCCTTTGCTTGCATATATATACCTTCATCATATGTATTTAGGATCTCCATTTCTGATAGCTTTAGTTTTATTCAGTAAGGTCATTTATTTTTGAATCATTTACTTCTTGAGATAATGCATTTGTGAAATAAGATAGCTGAAGAGTTCAGCTTTAAGGGGGGGGTACAATGCACACCTATACCCAGAAGAGATAAAAAGAGTCAGTTTCCAATAAGAATTATCTAATCATTGATTGACATTCTCAAAAACCTTAGGACACTGTAGCAAATTAAAATTCAATGTCCGATTCCAGCTCCTTGCAGATATCTTGATTAGTTTAAGGTCAGGTTTAGATTATGTCACTACATAACTTAATTGGAGAGTGAGCCAAGAAATATGTAGTCTGAATTAATAATCAGTGATTAAAGTCAAAAGCAAGGAAGACATCAGAAAAAAAAGTTGATTCTAGTCCAAGATTTATGTGATAGGGAAGAGTAAGAAAGCTGGGATTCATCTGGTAAATATATCTGAAGGGATCAAGTAAATCATAAACCTTCCATCATCTCTAAGTCTGCCTAAGATATTATTGGGTTGAAATGTTTAATTTTGATTTTACTATGTTTAAAAACAATTAATTACATCATCCTGTTCTCCTATCAGTTTCATATAATGGAGCTTATAAGCAAAGCTAATGATGCTAAAAAATACTTGCCCAGAACAAGGCACATACATCTATGCAAATAATTAAACCAGTTTGTCATATTAGCAGATTCTAAAAATGAGATTGCAGAAAATTCCTTTTTGGTCCAAGTGTGCACTGCTGACTGAAATATTAGCATATTGGTTACTATGATAACAATGCATGATTTTTTTTGTGAGGTTACCAGCTGTTGTTATTATCTATATCAATAAGTACATCATACCAGCAAATAAAGAGGTAAACAAAAACACTCATAAAATAGCAAAACCTCATGTAGTTCCACAGAGTCAAGACAAATTCATGCTTCCAAAATGCAAAACTTTAAATCCAGATCATTTGAACAGCTGAGTTTATTGACTAAATCACAAAAAATAAAAAGGCTGTTAAGTGCTTTCATCCCTCAACAACAAACAAGGAGACATGATGACAAACTTTTGCAGACCCATAAAGTCATTCTTCCACTAGTAAAATTCACCCTTAAGCATTCATACTTGATGAAGTGATTTAAATGATAATAAGTTGAGTTCCATGATTGAGTAAGAGCAATAATCTGATAACGTTCATTAGTTATTACATCAGTAAGTTCATCAAATTTGTTACTTGGGCTTCTTCCATTGCAAAGTAAACATTTTATTCTTCTATCAAGCAGTCTGCCACTTTTATCTGGTTTAGTGTTTTGTCGTATAAAAAAAAAATGGGTCTATATTTTTTCATCAAATGACCACATTGTCGAATGTCATTTAATTGGAAATTCCATTCATCAAACCCCTCCATGTGGGGGGCTGTGCCACCCACAACCACCTCTAATTATATATACCATCTCCAACACTACAGTGGGGAAAGGGCAGATTTCCTGATCCCTACTGCAATACGATCTCAGAATGGTTTGACAAATGGCATTTCTGATGAAATGCTGTTCGAGAATGTGGCCATTTGATGAAATAATAGGGACCAATAAAAAATAATTAATCTTTTCCATAATGTTGCTTGTCATGAAAGTGGCACCATATCGATTCAGATGTTACCTATCCCTAACAAACATTCTCCAGTCATAAGTACATTCTTCCCAGTCAGTAAGAAGCTTGATGTTATAAACAAGTGTTAGCTGCCTTGACCAATTTTTTAAAGATCGGTGTTTCAGTAAAACAAGTAGTCAGTCCACAAAGTTAATAGTATAATTTTGCAAAAGGCATGCTCCACATTTAAACTATCTAGATACTGTATCATATATTTTTCAAATAGTTAAGAGGGGTGTGCCTGAAATCATTAGTTCCTGCATGAAGAACAAATATATCTAAATTTTTCTCCCATCAGTTTTGGTAGGAGATTAGACATATCAATCAGTGTCGAGCCTGGTAAGGCTGATATTGTGTGAGTATTCTTATCCAAATTGCATAGTCTACAGCCACTGTTTTACAATGAGCCTCCCAAAATAAAACTTCATTGCCTCTATTACTTAACTCATTAGGTAGGGTAAACTCAGTAAGAGTGACTGAATTATCCAGAGTAACCACTATCTCCCTTTTTGTAACAAGAACGTCACAGATATTTACATCAGGAGCATCACCACCTGAGAACTTAACGAGTTGATGTTGCATTTGTGTCACTAAGTGTTGAATGGGTCCCTTCTATTCCGCTTTCATTAGGAATCAAATTGTTAATTTCTTTATTAGTTGATAAAATGTAATGAGCAAGGTCAAGGCACAATGTTAACACTACTACTGTGATTGACAACAACTTTAGGATACAAGCAGGCATTGGTAGTATTATTATTAACAGAAATAAAATTATCTTGATCTGCAGCAGTGATACGTAGCAAGAAAATATTTTTTGTTTTTTTATAGTCTTTCTGTTTGAGCTAACCTGATTGGCCAAGTCACAGTTAAATCTGAATGATTCTGGGCAACAGCAGTAATACTAGGTAAAGAGGTCAATATTGTTACTTGTAACTTGTCTATACTAGAGTCATCTTTATCCAAATTACTAACAGTGCTGTCACAGAATCCTAAGTTGAACTCTTCTGTGAGTAAATCATGAAATGCAATGTCTTTGTTTTAGTTAATACAGAGGAAGATGTTTTACCTTCTTTTTATTAGTTGTGGACCAAGACGTTTTCTTTCTTCTTCTAGGTTCTCCTTCTCTAGTGCAAAATGGGTCATGGTAGGTAGCTGCTTTACAGAACTGTTCTGTATGACAGTTTGAGAATTATGACAGTTCTTTGTGTGAGTGAACAATCTTCATCTAACCAGTCTATTATGTAGGCAGAGAGTGAGTGAAAAGTTTTGCCAAAATGGCAAGAACAAAAATTTGTGTCACTAGTAATCTTATACTGTTAGACAGTATGATTGAGGCAGAGGCTGTCGAGTATCACACAGTACTTACACTCAAATATATATTGGTTTTTACTAAGTCTTCAAAGACAATAGAATCGAAAGAATCTGTTACAAAGCCTCTTAAAGTTCAAAGTGGTAACCAATAACAAGTTAAAACACTGAACATGAACTAGTATTGCAGTTTGTTTACTATAGCTGCTCTAACCAATGTAAAATGCTTACAGTGTCCTAATAAGTTACAGAATTCTAACTAATATGGGTGAAGAAGCAGTGCAGTTATGGATAAACAATTTATATGTATAATTAAAAGAAAATAGACTTACTAGTCAAACATACAAATTCTCAAGCACTCAATCACTGTATCATGTAAAAACACACAAAGTGCATCTTTGCGTATTTGTGGCGCAGCGACATGAGTGTCCACTCCATACCGCACACTGCAATTTTTAATGTGCGTACAACCCTGAAATATAGGCTGTCAAGGCAGTCAATCCCAGGAAGCAACCAACTACAAAGAAGAAAAGTATCTGTTCCCATGTCTTGAAAAATGCAGTGGATTGCACACAAATTAATAAAAACAAAAATAAAAACATACTTCTAAGTAATCAGGCTAAACAAGATATTGATGGGATAAACACAGAGGAAATGCATTGGAAATGGAGAAAGCAAAAAAGCAACGGAGGAAGCAAAGAAAAAATTTGAGGCAAAGAGAGAAAAAGAAAAATAGATTCTGAACCAATCAGGACCTGTACAGAGTGTAGTAGTTATGGACATAGTGAAAGCAATTACACCTGGAAGCTGATGTCCTTATGTACCACTTTCAATTTACTGTCATAACAGACCACGGCATGTCATGGTATTAGCAGACACAGGAACTGAAATACATATTTTTCAAGAAATTCATGAAGATTGTGAGGACAGACTTTAGTGACTGATAGGTATGCAGGTGCAAAAACTACTGTGATAAAAATAGGGTTAAAATGGTCTTTGAGGATAGATTGCCTATGTGAGCTGAAACTGTAATAGCCCACCATGCCAGAGCACATTTTAGGACCTTCAAATTTGGGTTGTGGCACTGCTCTGTCAATCCCAAAGTGGCAAATAACATTGGATAAAGTGAAGAAGGCCTTATAATTAAGCATAGGATTGGGTTCAAAAGGCTCTTGGCAACCATATTTTCTCAAAGTGACTGTTCAGAACAATGTAAGGTCCTGGGATCCTAGACAAAAAGACTGTACCACTATGATTTTGATCCAAATGTTTTACTGTAACAAAAGTACAAAATAGCTCCCTAGAACAGCACGTGTTAACTATGTACAGTGCTTTGATTCATGTTGAAGGAATAACAAAACAGCAAATGCTGACTGTAAACAGCATTATGTAGTGCTCTTCGAAAATACTTGTCACTCAGGCTTCAACCATATAGAAGTGGAGATGGTATCTACAAGAACAGCCTAATATTATGATTGGAGTATCCTAAATGCAATATAAATTAACTGGATTTGTAATTTTGGAACACACAGATGCCAATGACAAAAGCATCAGAAAGTCTCCTACATCCAACGGGCATCCGTTTGATCAGATGAGCACATCTGACAGAGAAAATGTACAGTTCACTGATGGTCCTGCTACACGCGGCGTGACAGGCAAAGATTACAGAGAGCTGGCAGTGCGCGGCCTGTGACTTGAGACAATATTATACGATGAAGACCCAGCAGGCTCAACTAGCTGCAGCAATATTGGCATCAGTAATTTGCTGCCTGGAGAAGAAGCTTATATTTATACCAACTGCTGGGTGGTATATATAGAAGTGACAACTTGGTTATCTCTATACTGCAGCAGAAGGACTGGAGACTATAACTGAAGCTGGCACACAAATATATGGCACAATCCAGCAGTGTAAAATTCATGTGGGAGATGTTGATGCCCATATGCTCACTATTACAAATGAAAAGAAGCACAACCAGCAAGCAGATAAAATGGCATCAGTAAGGAACACTGAAAAGCAATCCATGAAAGCTGGAATGACAAGGTGCCTGCATATTGGGTGCGGACACTTAGAGACACTACAGTGGAATAGGAATGACACCAGACACAGACACTTGGTTACTGATGACATTAAGCATGGAAAAGTTATCAACAAACAAAGAAGAGGCAATTATACCTTGAATCATGTGGGCAGACATATTAAGTAGCAGACTGGGCAAGATATGGCATACAGACTGTAACTTATTCAGGTTTGCTAAAGGATTCACCAAATTTCACACCAGACGGTGGAGTGTAGAGGGCCATACATTTTGCTTCTGCATGTGGTTCAAGCCCCTCATAAGCAGAGTCTGAACAAAATAAATTTCAAATTAACCACAAAAAAGGTTATGCTTTTTCACTCCCCTCAAAGTCCCTCAACTTTCTGAGCCATATTATTCCCTTTGTAACCAAGTACAAATACTTAGGCCTAACCTTAGACTTTACATTAAGCTTTACAACTCACAGTAAGATTTAAAATTCTAAATCTTAAAATTTTTAATTTTATATTAAATTCTAAAAATGGTTACTGTCTCTCAACTGTTTTTCTTTGTCATTTAAATCTCAGAAACTCATGTGTTCTCTTCTTAGTCTTTAGGCCTGTCTCTGTAATCTCTACTTTTTATTCACCTCATTTTGACCTTTTTTTTCAAGGGAAAGCCATTTTAAACATTTAAGAAGCAATTTTAAATAGCCAAACTGCATTATAACTCATGCAAACTGGAAAACATAGCATAAATTTACTTTATTAGAAATGTGTCAGAACTGTATACTGTAATATTCTGCTTTATAAAAACTGTATAATAACTGCATATGAACTTTCTAATGTTTTTCAACTATGTAAACCTAGCAATCTCTCATATTTAAAGTATATAATTTAAGCTTACTTGCACTGTGCCTTTGAGCCTGGGTCATGCCTGAAAAAAGTCTCTAAACCAGTTCACCTATCTGGTTTCCAAATAGTAAATAAATAAATAATAATGAATATGTGTGACTCTCCAACACTACTATGTATAATTTTGCATTCCAGTTAAAGCCAGTACTTTAGGTATTTAGTATAACGTTAACCATGCAGCATTTTGTCTTATAACATTGAGTTTTATTAATACCACTGTTGAATCATTAAGCAACGCCTGCTCTGAGTTTCATAATCCACAGAGGAGGGAAGTAATTGCAGAATGCACTGAGGCCGGTTGTTAGATAAGAGGAATTTTGCCTTAAAAACTTGTGTGCAAATCTAAAGACTGATTTATTTCCAGCAGCTAGTGTGTGTTCAAGAATGTGGGGAATGTACCAGATGTAAGGAAAAAATATCCAGTGTGACCAGAATGTTTTGGTTCTAGCAGTATGACTTGTGACAGTACAAACTTAATTGTGCTATATAAGAAAGAATCTGCAGATATAAGAACACAAGAAATCATGTATCATTACATGGATGAACTGTGTATTCAGTAAGTTTGCTTACATGCTTGACTCTTGATATGACAAATAGTAACTTTGCTGATGACATATAAAGTACTTCTCGGACTGAGATTCTGTCTTCTTTGGATTGCTTAGGGGTATTTCATAACAGCATAGCAGAATTAATCTAATACAATAACTGTGTTAGTTTGAAAATACTTTATAATAAACCTGTTTCAAATTATTTCTGCTAGTGTCTCCCATCTATTTCTCCATCTATTCTATCTGTGTTGCAACTAATTAGCCTGCCTAAGATTTGTAATGCAGACTACCACTGTAAGCTGCCTACTGAAGCATATAATGACACCTCACTACCAGATTTGGTGCACTCAGTTTACAATATATTCAGACAAACAGCATGGATTCCATCACAGGCACAGTATAACAGCAGCATATTATATAGTTTATATGACCAAATCTATAGCAATATGGAAAGTAGAGTGCCATTTCCTAGAGTCTTAATCATGCCTTTGAAACTGTGCACCAACGGCTGCTACTTGAACAGCTGAGTAAAACTGGGTTTGCTCAAGAACTAGTTTAGTCATTGCAAAACCACTTTAGTAACAGGATCTTTGTAATGTAATTCAACAATAAGATAGGTGTACAGAATAAGGAGTCCCACAGGGCTCATTTCTATAGCTCCTGCTCTTCTCTTTATTTGTCAGTAGTATACCTTATAAGCTCCCATACATCAGCTGCTGACTGTGCACAGATAATATTATGTATAAGAGGATATAAACTGCCCTGTACATTCAGTAATAATTATACTAAGATCTTTCCCAAATATGAAATTAGATGGCTTCAAATAATGAATAGTTAATACCCAAAACCTGTTCTCATGATATTAGGAACTCAGAACCAATATGCATAAGTACATCCCCTAAACAATAACATTCCAAAAGGAATATTTGTATCTGCAGTTGAACTACATATGTATCTAGGAATTATGTTCTCTAACAAGTTATCCTTTGGAAGATGTGTAGACCAAGTTTAACAAAGTTCTAAAGCAACTAAAAGTATCGTACAGCATATCCCAACTGTTTACTACAAAAACATAAGTATCAATACACAAAAAAGGTCCTTATTCCACACCTTGAATAGGGTCTGTGACTAATCTGTCTATATCTCCAACAAAATATTGCTGTGCTTCAAGCAACCAACAACAAAATACTCACGATCCGTTTATTCATCACATGAAATGGCACACCACTTAGATACCAGGCACAAAACCAGATGGATACCAATGTTTGCAAGAGCACAATTATTTTACTGAATGCTCTATCTACAAGCTATTAAATGAAAGCTAATAACACCTTTAAAAACACACTAGTAATCAGAAGCCTCCAAATGAAATCCTGAGAAATCATGGCACCCTAAAGTTTCTAAGATCTCCATATAACATGGCAATAAAAGAAAGACCCATCTATAAAACTATTCTAGTAACACAGAATGCTCTTCCAGACCAAATGCAAAATGTTTGCAAATTAGCTCTCTTCTGAAAACTCCGGAAAGCATATTTCATTAGCACATATAAGTGCACTTGTAATAAAACACAGGTTACAGCCAGGGAATTGGTAGTCTACTAAAAATCATACTCTTCTTAGCAATATTCAACCCTATTTATACAATTCTTCATTTATTCTTCAAGAGGCTGTAAAGTTCCATAGAGCCTATCGATACTTATGTGACTGAATTAAAGGATCCGCTGAAAGTTGGGAATTTGGTAAGCTGCATCATTTATTAATGTGAGACAGAAGCAAATGTTTTATGAGAAATGATCAGACAAGGAGCAGATAGCTTTCAGAATAAGATTTAATTTTAAATACAATGAATAAGATACAGAGTGAAAGAAAACATATCACCACAAAAGAGCTCACTGAAGAGTCTGACATGTATAGACAACCATGTGTGAGACTGAATATCTGCAAAGAGTAAACAGAATAAAACCATGGAGACTCTGGGAGGAATGAAATATCAGTCAAAGGAGAAGCAGACAGACTCGGACAGTAATTTTACCTGTAAGTGTGATAAAACAAAATGTCATGCTATTAAGCAAACTTGTAGAACCATTTTATTTTGTACAGCCTACTCTTTCATATGCTGCCTATTATTAATTCATATATTGCGTAGTTAAGAAATCCAACCCCCCCCCAAATGTATTTACCACCATAAGGAGATATGGCTGTTAGAATGAAGTATGCAGACACACTCTATAGGTGTGAATGAGTTAAGGAAATTAATGGAATATGCTGAAAAATAGTTCTGTAATTCAGAGCAAAAACGAGCTTTAATATGTTTAAAAATTAATTGTGGTGCCACATTGAAGCAGTTTGATTACTTTGATATGATTGAAATCAAAGTAAAAGTAAGTGCCAGTCAGAATGATACTAATGCAGTCATCCTACAGAATGGTAAACCACCCATTGACTGATGAAGAACCTTTACATAATGCAAAGGAGATACTTCAAAGTAGTGAGTGTATGAGTGTGAGAAGCTCCCTTAGTACATTTATGGGAAGAGTTGAATTGGTGGACTTACAGCTAGAGCACAAATTTAGTAACTTTAAGAAATAGTTGTATGAGTCACCACCACAACTGTAAATAAAAAGCTCTCATACAGACATGGAAATGCAGGTACACATTCATTCAGTCATTTATATCTACTGCAGCACTAAGAGCATTTTTTGAGGATTTGCTCTATTTGTTTGATACCAACTTGGTAATTCCACAGTCTTCTCTGAGCTAAGGGAAACTGGACCTTTCAGAAGTGTATTCTGACACACACTATCAAAGTAGGTAACTCCACATCAACCATCAGACCTATTACCAGTGGGGTGCCACAGGGGTCAGTGCTGAGCCCTCTACTGTTTGGTATATACATCTCAGACTTTCAGGTCAAAAACTAAAGGGTTGTGGCTGACCAAGTTTGCAGACGGCTGCAAACTAGGTGCAATCATTGAATCCCCAAATTATGTCAGTATACTCCAGGTGGGTCTCACACAGAGCAGTGACTGGTGTATTAGTCATGGTCTCAAACTAAATGCAAAGAAATGCATCATCATTTCCTTTGGCACAAACAATGTCCCTTCACACTGTTATATCAATAACAATACCCTAAGTACCCATGAAGTGGTAAGGGACCTGGGATCACAAGTTGATCACAACCTTAACTTCAACAACCACGTGTCTACTGTTGTAAGGAATGCTTTCCACATAGCTCACTTGATTAGTATAGGCATAGTGAGCAAAAGAAGTGAACCCCCCCCCTATACTCGGCAGTTATCCGGCCCATAATTGACTATAAGGCCCATTCGGTATGCACAGTAATAAGCAGCTACAGCAATTAAAGAGACCTCAGAGGTTTCTAATAAAGAAGATCAGGGACCTCCGGCATGTGTCTTGCATGGACCAACTAAAATCCCTGTAACTACACTCCGTATCATATAGACTTCTTAGAGGAGACTTATGCCTGTACTACAGAGCAATTCAAGACCCAAACCTAATGAACTCACTGCATATCCATAAATCAAATGTGTCTAGGGCTACCCATTCCAGAGACTTAAATATGGCCTGGGACTTAAATAGGACATGCTGGAGGGACAGATTTATCTGCAATATAACAAAACACTAATATAAAAAACAAAACAAAAAAAAAAACACGGAGCCAAAACAGTGTGACTGCAAATAAAACATTTACTGGTGCTTCCTGGTACCTCAGCTGATGCCTTCAAGGGAAGAGATTTATCTCCCAGTGACTGCCACATCTTTGGAACAGGTTACCAATTCATGTGAAACAGGCCACCTCTATGACACTGTTCAAGAGGAACCTGGATGAGTGGATGGGGTACCTTAAATTCTTACCGGGGATAGCACCTGCAACCCTCTTGGACATGGACCGCCATCACTATATGCAATCTTGGGTATTACATTGGGTTGAAATGGCTAGGCTTAAAATGACCTCCAGATCGATAGCCTAGTAATCTCCTATGATCCTATGATTCAGAATCATCCAGAGTTGAGAATGCTTTTAGATGAACAGTGAAAGGCTGACGATACAAGAAAAATATTGTAAAGAAAAAAACAGAGACATGTTTTGTTTAATAAAGAACTAAGGTGTATGTAAAGTATAATGTATAAAGTAGATAAAATAATAGCACCAAATCAGCTTAGGAAAGATATGCTAATAATAATATGACTCGTTTGGTGAATGTGAAATGTAAATAGCAGCTTGTAATGTATTATATTAGCCAGGCATGCCAGCACAAACTGAACAAAGAAGTAAATGGCTGTCCTGTGTGTAAGGCACATGATGCAAGTAATCCAAGAAAAGAGAGGACTTCTTACACAATAGCTGGAAAACCATGCACTTAAGATGGAACAGATTGGTTTCAGTTCAGATAATGAGTTTACCTGATATGTGTTGACTGTTACTCAAAGTTTGAAGTGGCTGTAAAAATATACAAAACACCAAGTGCTGGTGGTTCCATGGACTTAAAGCTGTGTTTCTGACACATGGAGCACCAGATGATGTTGTCCCCAGTAATGCAAGTATGACACTGGGGAGAGTGTCAGACCAATAGTAATTTCTCTATAGGACCTCTTGCCAAAACATTTTAAAATGGAAAAAAATTGTCATGAAGAACATGACTCTGAATGACTCATGATAAATCCATGACTATATCCCAGATGACCTAAGTCCAGCTAGCAGTTTAAGTATCAGAAAAGGGTGGGAATGAGTGGATGACACTAAAATGCACATCATTTGGTGAGGGAGTTTGTGGTTCCAGTTGACTGATCTGCTGTTGTGGAAGCAGTGGTGGATCAGGAATTGTGGGCCAATTCCAAGCTGATGACTTTAACCTTCATGGAATGTGTGTGGGAGCACACACAAATCATGGGCAGGGGCATAGGCTGTAGGTGCCCAAGTCAGCCATCAAGTGCAGAGTTATGGCCACAACAATAAACAGTCTTTGTGATTACTTGTGTGATGGGTGTGTCATGAACTGCTCTCACCCTGGTGATGGGGAAGAAATGGGTAAAGACAGGTCTCAATGGTTGGCGGGTGTGAGAGCAAGAAAAAGACACAAAATAATAGCATGAAGAAAGCTTATGTCATTGACAGGGGACATAGGTTCATAGGTATTTATTAGGCTAATGACCACAAGGGCCTTTTTAAGCTTAGCCATGCATCCCAAATCTTTGACAAGTTCTGATACCCTTGATAAGTGTAAGCATGGGCTTGGGAGATGAAACATTTACAAGCAGGAGCCTGGGAGATGAACCATTTACAAGTTACCTGTGTCCATTAGAGACATAGGTGTCAAATCAGAGATGAATTTTCGGTTTCCCATCCAATTCTCCAAGTTGCACTTGATTTGGGTTAGGGAGGAACTCTGCCTCACATGGATGGGGAGCCTGTTCCATAGATGGGGTCATACCTCTCAAACCTCTTATTGCAAGAAATCTGGACAAGGTCCAACAAAATGGGAGGAGAAAGGCCAAAAATAGGGGCATATTTTAAATATTGGTCTTATAAACTTAGAAAGTTGCTAGAGTAACAGGTTGTGTTTTAACATACATTTTCTGAAGGATCTGAAGTCTGAAACACAAGTGTATGTCATTATTTAGTGACTTCAGTCCTCACATCATCCCAGTGATTTGTCAGAAAATCACAGATTTTATGAGGAACATGCCAGAAATATGAGCCACAAATCTGGACATTCTGCGAAAATTTGTGCAGTTGAGTGGTATGGATGAGGTAGTCTCTGGGATACAATCTTATCTCTCCAGCAGGTCCTATTTATATCACAGGCAAGGTTTAAGTCTTTAGAATGGGTAATTCTGGTGCTGTTTGTTGTGTGGATATGCAGAAGTTCCATCAGAGTGGGGTCTGACAATGCCCTGTATGCAGGCATAGATCTCCCCTCAAAAGCCTGTAGGAGACAGAATACAGGGATAAGGCCTTGAGGCAGTCTGCATAGGACATTTTACTTATGGCTTGTATTCTTTTAGTGAGGAACTCTATGGACATTCCAATTGTTGGATAGGCCTGGTTAGGTACATACCAAAGTACTCAATTATAGGTCTGATGAATGTAGAATATAGTGGAACAATGACTTCCTTGGACTTAGATGGTATACCTCTGTTTATAAGTTGCACAACATAGAATGATTTCCTCACCGCTGTAGACATGTGATGGCCAAAGGCTAGATTACTATCTATGTGTGTCCCTATGTCCCTGACTACTGGGTCAACTCTAAGGGGTGTTTTGTCAATATGATAGTTACCAGGTATGGATGACTTCCCAAAAGATACCATTATACATTTCTTGGCATTTACTTTTAGTCCATGGCTCTGACGCCAGTTGTTTGCCTGTGTCACCCCCTCTTGGAGAACATTTATGTCAGTGTGAGTTTCAATGACAACTCTTAATTTGCAATCATCTGCAAATTTAGTCAGCGAGAGACCACTGACACTAGCCTTGACTTCTGAGAAGTAAATGCCAAAAAGGAGCAGTCCAAGGACTGATCCTTGAGGGACTCCACTTGTGATTGGGCTCTTTGTAGAGGTGGACACCCCAATTCTAACTTCCTGTGTCTTGTCTGTGAGCCAGCTGGCTATCCACTGGGTGACATATGGGTTTGTACCTAACCTCCTGAGTTTGTCAACAATGTCTGAGTGGGGTATTGTGTCAAATGCCTTGGCCAGGTCAAGGTAGGCAGTATGAATGATTTTGCCCTCATCCATTGCTTTGGTCACGTTTTCAAAGAAGTCTACCAGGTTGAGTAGGCATGATCTGCCCTTGACAAAACCAAACTGGGTTGGGTCCAAAAAAAAGATGTGCATCTAGCCATGGTGGACAATAGGACTCCCTTGCATGGTGTATATTTATCAGCTACCCAGGTACTGGTGGCTCATAGACTAAATAGTAGACTACCTCCCTTTGCTTTCTTACTATACTCTGAAAGTATGACTTCAGGGCAAGAGATACTAAATGCAGAATTGTTATTTTTTTTATTTTGCTAGTGGTTGTGTAATTGCAGAATTAACAAATATAAGTAAGGGCATGTAGAATGAAGCATCCACATGGGTCATGCAAAAAATAATGTTGCTTCAACTCCAGTTTCATTTAATGCCTTGTTTGATGAGTCTGACTCATCCAGTTTGCTCTTGTTAGGTTCTGAGTGAAATACACATGGTTGCCTTCACAGATGATTTAGAAGTTTCAGTACCATTAGCCATTTTGTGCCATGTTTTTGTCTTCTTCTTTCTTCCTACTGAGCTAGTTTACCTGTTATTCCAAGTAGTATGCACATTATTCTTTAAATAAATAAAGTTTACTTTCTCTGTAATTATGAACAAATCATTTTGTAATGTACCAAAGTGTTTTAGGGTGGTTTCTATTCTCCAAGATCAGGGAGAAAAAGTCCACAAAGAAAAACAATATACAAAGTATTACATACATGTTCAAAGTAGTAAAAATTTAGTACGGTAATACTTGATTTAGTACATATTAAAGTAATGACTTGTTCTACAAAACATTAAAATTGTGATATAGTATACTAAATAAATTGAATTCAAAGCCATTCTGGAAGACTTCCTAGCCAAAAGCTGACTCTTTTCTTGCTCACCACCAGGAGAAAATATATCCGTAAATGTGAACAAATACCTGTTCATACCTTACATCTCCTTAGTCTCAATCTTTACTCACTTCCTTACCTCTATCAATTTCTCTCTCTCTCTCCTGTCTTTCTCTCTAAATATACTATAAGCCTGTTTTTTTTCTCTCACTTCATATTGCAATTCCTGTTTGTATTATACTAACTTACCTTTAATTTACCTATGAACTGGCTAAAATGTCTGTAACTATGAAATCATTGTCATATAACATGTATTTATTCTTAGCCAATGTTTTCATATTATGTCTAAATGGGCATAATTATTTAAACTGTAGCTGTTTTTTGTATTATTTTTAAAGACTGTAAAATTATTGTTCTTAAAATGTTTTGTAATACTTTAGAGCTTTTCACACTGGGCCTCCACTGAAATTGGACTCCTACCGAGTCAGACTTTCACGGTATTCAAATGTCAATAAATGAATAAAAATAATTCATTCTACATTTATGCAAGGAAACTGAGCCATTACGTAGTATTAAATAATTTGTGCACCCAGTAGTTTTACAATATTGTTGGAGGAGTAGGCTGAGGAGGCGAAATCAGTGATGCTAAATAGGAATTTAACAATAAATATAAATGAAAATAATGCATGATCTATGGAAGTTTTGTTGTAAAGACTGGAGGTGATTAGCAGTAGAGTTTTGTTGTATAAACTAACCAGGAAGGTATGAGCAGTAATGCAGCCATCTATTTTGTAGTGTGAGGTCAGTGAAGCTTTAAAGCCTCTTAGTTGTATAATCTGTCTCAACAATAGAGGGAGTTTATTCCACAATTCAGAGCTGAAAGAGAGTACAAGGATTCCTCGAGGGAATGAATAGCTTTGTGGGTGGAGGTAACATGCTGAGTGGCCTGAATCACTGGACAGTAATACTAGGAAAAGAACGTTTTTTGACAGGCAGAGTATCTTATGAGTATTCTTATCTCAGTGAAGGTAAGCTAGCTGGGGAGCTCTAGCCAGTTAAGTTTAACTTCAATACACAGGTGGATTGTGATAGATATATTAGATGCAAACTTGGCTAGTTTATTGTAGCACTGTCCAATTTTATTTCTTTTTAAGAAATTGTTTATTAAGTTAACATATGTACTATATATACACAGAAAGAAAGAAAGTCACCTTTACATATTGTTATACAGTGATAGGAATATTCTGAATCATCAATGTAATATTATATAATTAACACATTAAGAATCCTGGCATTTTATTAGCAACATTTCAAGGTTATCCAAACAACTTAAGGTCTTGCTATGATGTATAGATCTTATTCTTATCACTTCTTTTTCAGTTTTACACAGTATTTTTGTTAAAGTTAAACATTCTTTGAATGTAGGAACTAAGTTAAGTTTCCAATTTTTTGTAACAACTTTCCTGACAACTGTCAAGACAGCCCAAAATACTTTTTTTACTCTTTGAGTTTTACAGATACAGGAAGTGCATTGTTCAATTTTTGATAGTTGTGAGGTCTGTAAGGTGGTGAACATGGGGAAGCATACATGATTAAAGATAACAGGTGGGTAACTGCTGTGATTTTATAAAATAAATAGACAAACTACAAAAAGTTTAGTTTAAATGTTATTAAAACATACAATTGTTTGCAATATAATCTTAACAGGTTTCTAGTACAGCTGTGAAAAAATACTTACAAGTCAGAGAGCCGATAGATAAATGTGTTTCTCACTTTAGAAGTTGGATCAGACAGATTCTCTCTGTTGCTTAAGGGAACTCTGCAATAAAAACAAAAACAAGCAGTAAATGAATATTTTGTAGTCTGCCGCCTCCTATTCTACATGCAGCATCCAGACACTGCTTCTGAGTGCAGGATACACGCATATTTGGGCAAAATAGCATACAATATTCTGGTGCATACAGGTAAAAAAATTACATTAAAATTATATTTAAATGTACCCAGTCAGATATGTGGTTACCCATGATGAGACCCTCAGTCTACTATTTTTAGTGAGGACCAGTAATAATATTAAAATAAGTAATTCCAAGAAACCACAGAACAACAATCCAAAAGCAGTGAAAGGTTGTTCTTCTTCTTTCGGCTTTTCCCGGTTAGGGGTCACCACAGCGGAACTCCAGTCCACTAATGATTGGCAGTAGATTTTTACGGTGCTGAGGTGCCAGCTTGACGCCGAACCTTCAACGAAGGCACGCCCATTCACACATATCTTTTGAATGCCATGCGACCATGGGGAGGACATGCAGACTCCACACAGAAGGCGCTTCAGTCAAGAATCGAATGGGAGAACCTCTTGCTGTGAGGCAACAACGCTACCGCTGCACCACCGCAGCTTCACTTGAGTTGCCTCATATACTTCTACTCAATCAACTCTTTATAGCGCATAAACTCTACTACCTTCCTGAGATAACTCCGGCACTTCAGCACCTAATTCAGCCCCACATTCCCTCTAGAGCCTTAAGATCTAGTAACCAGAACCTCATAACTGTCACCAAACATAAAAACGTCACTGGTAAGTCCCTCTTTGCCAACACCATTGCCAAAACCTGGAACTCACTACAAAGCCAAATAACTTCTACCACTTCCTTTAGTCAATTCAAAAAACTCCTGAAAACCCACTATCTAAGTAACTGGCTATGCTCATGCCACTCACCAGGCTAAGCCATACCAAGAGAATTTGTCAGGGTACAGCTATGTGTAAACAGTTTCTCCCCTGAAAGCTTCCAAACCCATATACATTTACCTTACAAAACTTATAACTGCAAAAGAAAAAAAAATGTACCTCTGGTTGTCTACTGTAAGAAATGTTAATCACTATCATGATGTCCTGTTATGTGTATATATGCTATATGTATGTTTATTAATCACTAGCATGTTGTCCTGATGTGTATATATGCCATGTGTATGTATGTTCTACTTCTTTTTACTCTCATGTAATGTATTGTAATGTGGAGCTTTTCTCCCCGGGCCCAGGATAATTATATGAAATGGTATTTGAAATGTCAGTGCCTGCTAAAGTAAGTACCAAATATGGAAACTCAATGTCCAAAAAATGGACTTAGATATACCAAGTCCAAGATGGTCATTTTCCAGAATATTCCCTTTTCTCTGAGGTATGGCAATTTCACTCGTGGTGAGTTCAAAGGGTCTTTGTGTTTGCAAAAGTTTAAAAGAGAAAAGCGATTTTCAAGATTTGCTCTTTTCCTGTAGTTTTGGTCTTTTTTTTTTTTTTTTTTCAGATTGATGTCAATTTATATGTTGACATTTCAATAGAAAGCCATTGTGAAGGGCAAGGACAGACAGTCCCTCTGAATGTAATATGTACATTTAACTGAAATATTAGCAGCAGTTTCCTAGTGATGCTGCACTCTCTCACACACCTTCGGGTGACTCTGCCCAGGTAAAACAGTATCTGTTTCCTAGTGACGCTGTACTGTCACACACCTTCAGGTCACTCTACCCAGGTAAAACAGTATCTGTTTCCTAGTGATGCTGCACTGTCACACACCTTCAGGTCACTCTGCCCAGGTAAAACAGTATCTGTTTCCTAGTGACACTGCACTCTCTCACACACCTTCAGGTCACTCTGCCCAGGTAAAACAGTATCTGTTTCCTAGTGACACTGCACTCTCTCACACACCTTCAGGTCACTCTACCCAGGTAAAACAGTATCTGTTTCCTAGTGACACTGCACTCTCTCACACACCTTCAGGTCACTCTGTCCAGGTAAAACAGTATCTGTTTCCTAGTGACACTGCACTCTCTCACACACCTTCAGGTCACTCTGTCCAGGTAAAACAGTATCTGTTTCCTAGTGACACTGCACTCTCTCACACACCTTCGGGTGACTCTGCCCAGGTAAAACAGCATCTGTTTCCTAATGATGCTGCACTGTCACACACCATCAGGTGACTGCCCAGGTAAAACAGTATCTGTTTCCTAGTGATGCTGCACTGTCACACACCTTCAGGTGACTCTGCCCAGGTAAAACAGTATCTGTTTCCTAGTGATGCTGCACTGTCACACACCTTCAGGTGACTCTGCCCAGGTAAAACAGTATCTGTTTCCTAGTGATGCTGCACACTCTCACACACCTTTGGGTGACTCTTCCCAGGTAAAACACTATCTGTTTCCTAGTGATGCTACACTGTCACACACCTTCAGGTGACACTGCCCAGGTAAAACAGTTTCTGTTTCCTAGTGATGCTGCACTGTCACATACCTTCAGGTCACTCTGCCCAGGTAAAACAGTATCTGTTTCCTAGTGATGCAGCACTGTCACATACCTTTGGTTGACTCTGTCTTGAACTCTATCATACACCTCTGAAACTTCACTGCAATTGTGGTATTATTTGAAGAAGATAGAGTTCTAGAAATTAATAGAAATTGGTCAATAAAGCAAATATTTGAAAATCCTCATCAGGACACATAATGGAGTCATGTTATGAGTGCTGTGTTGAAAGCAGGATTAAAACTCAATAATATGGAATGGTGGACAGATAAAGACATGTCTCCTCCATCCACCAATCAACACATGTTGCAGGAGTTTACTGCTAGAGTGTAAAAAATGCAGTGAGAACTGTGACAGTAGTATAGGGTGACTAGAAACATGGTATGGGAACTCAGAAAATGTTTAAATTAGT